>NC_090647.1:279744843-280044843 GCF_040937935.1 Hyperolius riggenbachi
ATTCTTTTTTTTTTCCCCTAACCTTAATATACAGCTTATTGCAGTGTAGGAATGCCTATGAACACAACTAAATAACCTATGTAATTTTCTCTATGCTCTTACAGGACAGAGCCAGCTACACAGGTTCAGCAATATTTTAAGTTTGAAAATGCTACATAATATCAGTTTAGCAATAAATATATTGTAGGTGTTGGGTCTCTGAGTTAATCTGTTTCCCAAGCAAAAAATCTAAACCTAAAAGTGCTTAATGCTGAGAAAAATACATTGTTTTAATATCCTTAAAGAGTCTAGTGCCAAATAATAGCTAACTTAAACGGATAGAGTACAGTATTGTGGAAGTGTTATAGGGGTACAGCTCAAGAAAATGGCCATCCTAATCTCACCAATAACATATGTAGTATTACTGTTATGGAGTGGATGAATTACAGTAAATACAAATATGAATGCTGAGAAATTGCTTAAAAAAATAGGATATATATATATATATATATATATATATATATATATATATATATATATATATATATATATATATATATATATATCGCTTTTAGTACCACTGTTTTTTAAAGGATTTAGAACTGTAATCAATGCTTTTAGTATGCTGCTACAGTGCATGCTTCTATAGCACATGCATACTTTTCTTTTAGGCATAATACACTGTGTGCTGCAATGCCTTGACTAGGTTACGATAAAAATCTATAATCTTAAAATATCAGATTTTTTTTTCTTACAATTGTGAAGCAAGAAGATAAATGATGTACCCACTGATCTACCAACTTCAGCCAGTGGAAACAAGATTTTAGTTTTTATGCTATTGCTAGGAATGAAAGGGTTAAAGCTAAGAAAAAATAAAAAATAAAGTTAGAGTCACAGCTATGGTAATGTAACATGCCTTGTCCACATCATGCAATTTCCTGTCAGATAGCTGGGTCAAATCGATTATTTCCGACAGATCTGATCAGATTTTCGATTGTTTCCCTAACAGATTCTTGTCCGATCACTTCTATACAAAATTGATCAGAAAGACAATTGGACATAACGCATTCGACCTGTTTATCAGAAGGGAAATTGCATGGCGTGTACCAGGCATAAGTGAGTTTGAGTTTGTGTTTGGGCTATGTAGTGTTTATGTGGGTAGAGATTGTGGTGAATACAGCGTTAAGGTTAGAGTAAGGCATAGGTAGGTCTAGGTGGTAATAGGCCAGGTTTTTGGGGGCTAGGTTAAGAGTAGTTTACCAGAGATTATTTAGGGACTTAACGTGTACCTGAGTTCACATGTGACATGAGGAGATAAAAATAGGTACATTTAGTACTAGCCCTACTAAGAAATTGTAAGAAGTCCCTTTCTGTTTTTCTGGAAATCCAGTTTTAAAAAGTGATGTCTAGCTATGCAAATGAGCGTGTCAAACAGCTTATCAGTCCTGTTTCCTGATAAGTAAATAGAAGCAAAGGGGACTCTATCAGGCAGAGAAAAGGCAGCTGATAACATCTTAGAGCTGGAAGGTTCAAGGGTCATTACGTCTCATTGTCTCAGCAAAGCAGCTTTAACATGACTGCATTCTAAACTAAAAATAAACATGAGACCCGTTAACTTTTAATTTTGCCAATAGTAAAACACATAAAATGAACTATCACAATTTTATTTTCACATCAGGTTTGCTCGAAGGTTACTTTCCCTCCAGCGGATCTGACCAGGTTTTCTTAAAAACTGCCTCCAATTATACCAGAGAGTAACCAAGCAGCTTGGGATGACCCAAACCACTAGGAATGTATAGGGGGTTAAAAGAGACCGAAAAGCCTTCCTACTAACAAGCAATGCTTGGTACCAGCATACTCTTTTCTCATTGATTTATGCTACCTACACAACAACCACACAGTTTAGGGCTGGTGCACACAAACTTAGTTTTGCTGCAACAGACTGATGCTTCTGTATACAAGTGTTCACATAAGTCTGTTGTGGTACTGTCTGCTGTGTAAAGCACCACTGCAAATGTTTCCGGACAGCAGATGTACTGCCATTCACGGGATGACTAGCACACATCCACACCTGTACATCAACACAGAGGAGAGCCAGAGTCTGACTGACCCATATTTCAGCAAATACACAAATACCTAATCCAGCCCTTGTACATGAACATTGAGTTCTTCTTGTTGAACATCCATTGATAAAAGTAGCTTCATTTTGTGGTTCCACACTGAAAATATGTATATAAAAAAGTGGTCTTCTATTATGTGGCAAAAGTTTTCAACCTTTGCCTGGGTCATACTGGACCATAGAGAGAGCTGATGAAAGGTTAGTAAGTCAGCAGTTGTGTGAGCGCAGTCACGTGCATGCAACTGCAGTGAAAACGGTTTTAATCTTACAATTAAATTACCTCTTGATACATACATACATACATACATACATACATACATACATATATATTAAAACCCCCGATATTCAGACTTCAGTAAAACAGATGTCTCAAGCAACCATAAAAATTGCTGGCTGTGCAGGATGCATAAATCTACTTTTACACTTCTTCATACATTAATAAACCTCTGTTACATTAAGTCTGTTCTTTAATTACAGTGTTTCAACATTAATACAGAGTTTATGGTAAGTATGCAGTGCAGGATGTAGTATGGTTTGTAGCTAGGCATATTTTAACACCGACTCTCAAGCAACAAGAAACTATACTTACCTGGCATCAGCCAATCCCTGTTGGTGCTGGATAATGGGGGGGGGTGGGGGGGGGGGGGGGGTTACTGTACTTAGAATTTGTCGTTATTTAATAAATTTAGGAAGTGAATGCCATTAAATGTTATCTTTCAACCTACTTTACCTGCTACCTTTCTAGAACTCATCAGGCGTCTTGGTGGCCACTCGACCACCTGGTTCGATTCAATCCAGGCGACTTACGAACACCCGACTTACGAACGACCCACCGATACGAATGGCATGGATTCTGTGTTTCCATGGGACAAAGCCAAGAAGTCCAATTTTTTTCAAATTTTTAAAAATTCAAAGAAAAAATGGCTTTTTTGTATAAGCAGGTACAGAGAGCAGATGTGACAAAGAGGTGACACAGAAAGGGCACCGGGGAGCACAGAGGAGGTACAGAGGACAGAGCTGGCACAGTGTTCCAACTTAAGAACAGATTCAGGCTAAGAACGAACCTACAGTCCCTATCTCGTTTGTTAACCGGGGACTACCTGTATAATCGAATTGGATGAAAATCGGTGCTGCCAAGTACATGCCCGACCGACAAAGTGACCAATTTCTGGATGAAAATTGGCCACATTGACGATTGCGCATGCTGCAAGATGTTGGGCTGAAGTTGGTTGATCGGATGTGCATCGGTACAGCGGCCGATTTTGGAATGAGCGAGGTAACCCCTGCCGCAATGTATAAATGTGCCCCCCCCCCCAGTGTGAAATCTTCAGGGAATCTGCTGAGCCTGCCACATTCCCACCGCCGCTGCCCCCCAATGTATAAATGTGCCCCCCCCCCCAGTGTGTGCATTTATACATTACCTGTCCTGTTGCAGCCTTTAACGGTGTCCGTCCATCTCTCCGGGTTCTAACAGTCACATACACACTGGCGGCACGTAGCATCTGATGTCAGACCCTATGCGCCACCAGCGTGTATGCGGCTGTTAAAACCCAGAGAGATGGACGGACACCGTTGAAGGCTGCCACAGGACAGGTAATGTATAAATGTACACTCACTGGGGTGGGGGCACAATTATACATTTGTGGGGCAGCGGCGGTGCGAATGTGGCAGGCTCAGCAGATTCCCTGAAGATTTCATGCTGAAATCGGACGGGAATCGGCCTGCAGTATACGGGAAGCTTTGACAAAGAAACAAATCCATCTCTAATCAAATTCGATTAGAGATAAATTTGTCTTTCTGATTAATCTGCCCATAATCTTCAGGTGTATGGCTACCTTTACTGGAAACCAAAGCAGCCTCTAGATTGTGAGCTCACAAGGGCAGGGTCCTTCAACTAGCATTTCTTGCCTCTGTGGAACACTTTCAAATGGACTGTATTTAATATCATGATTTAACTAAGCAGTTATGTGCTAATAACTGCTTAGTTTTGTGCTCTAATGCAGTTTTGTGCTCGAGTTGCTGCAGAATACATCTGTACCACATGCACAAGGTTTGTATTCATTGTACCTTCTACAGTCCGTATTTCACTCTGTATTTAACTCTGTACAACGCCATGGAAGATAATGCTGTGATATAAATAAATCAAATATATATTTCCTTGGAATCTTTTTTCCACTTGTCATTTTGTGATATAGCAAATTTTGTTAGTGGATAGAGACTTAAAAAATAAATATAATGTTTTTAGGATATTGTTAACGTTCATGCATGAAACAATCTTCTGACATGTAGCATGTGACACTAATTGATTATAATTTCAATTTATTTTTTCAGAAATTTTATTGAAATAATTGATTGGAACAGCCAGAAAATCTTGATTGCTCGGGGGGTGGGGAAGGAGTGAAAAGCTATGTGCAGAGTGTGGAAAGATTAGATCCCATCCCTGATCAGATTCAGGGAGAGGGATCCATCCATTTGCTGCCTCTACCTTATTTTTGCATGGCAGATCAAGTATTGGGGTCAGCTCTTGAGTACAACTGAAGTGAGAGGTATGTGGAGGCTGAATATATATATATATATATATATATATATATATATATATATATATATATATATATATATATATTTCCCTTAAGTTGCCTGGCAGCCCTGCTGCTCTATTTGGCTGCAGTAGTGTCTGAATCACACACCAGAAACAAGCATGCAACTAATCTTGTAAGATTTGACAAAAATGTCAGAATCACCTGGTATGCTGCATGCTTTTTCGAGGGGGGGGGGGGGGGGGTTGGGGGTGGTCTATGGCTAAAAGTGTTACAGGCAGAGCGTCAGCAGGATAATCAGGCAACTGCTTAAAATGAAATAAATATGGCAGCCTCCATATACCGGTACCTCTCACTGCAGTTTTTTTTAAAGGATACCAGCATTATTTTTCACTACTGATATCTGCAGAAATAGCATGCTGCACTGAAAACTAGAGGATTCTCTAGTGTTATTTTAGTCAAACTACCTCATGTGATGGAGAACATTCTTCACAAGACTGGGGAATTCCAAACTATCTTTATGAAAGCCAGCCAGTGATAGGAGGATGTAGGAAGACCTCAGTTTAGAACAGAGATGGTCAGTGAGCTACTAATCATTTCAAATGAAGGTTCTTTTTAATTGAATGTAAATTAATGCAGCTAGAAAAATGGACCAATCAAATTCATCAGCTACTGCGTTTGATTGGCCCAGCGACAAGTTACATACATTTGCATAAAGGATTAGTTATGCACCAGCTCAAAAGCTCAAAAGTTATGCACCAGCTCAAAACCACTTTAAGGGGCTTAGTGGTTTTACCCACATAGGCTAGGCCACAGGGGCACTTCAACATGTAGATGACAAAAGTAGAATTACAATCAAAATGTTCTGTAATATGAAAAACTGTCCCCTTAGAAGGATGTCTAAACACGTCACCCCTGATGATAAAACTGCAGAGGTGACAGTTCAGACATGGGTATGTACCTTTCTTACCCTCTCTGGGCTTGCCCATGGGGGGGCCTACTAAGCCCCTTAAAGTGCGTTTATCAGCACATAAATCGACAATTAGGACTAGGGACACTTCACATGTGGTGGCAAGACACTTTGTTGAGGCAGGACACGGTGTATCACAACTTAAAGTACAAGTTATAGATGGAGTACCTTTTGGGTGGGGGGCAGGAAGGGATAGGGAGAAAGAACTTTCTAGACGAGAAGCCTTCTGGATTAGCAAATTGGGGGTACTGGGAATTGGGGGTCTCAATTTAGACTATGATTTGTCGTTCTCTGTGGGTTGAGTGTTTAATTGTTCTTGTGGGGGGCTTATTGTGGTTTTTAATTTTTTTAGGTATAAGTGCAGCACTGGAGTCACTTTAATCTTGAACCAAGGTCAATTGGGCTACCTTTTTAATGTGACCTTTTTCTAATAAATGACATTTTTAATATACATTTTTATTTTATTTTTCTATTGCCTTCAGTCACTGTTGTTGCCAGCTACACATCAGCGTATACTTTGATATGGTATGTTGCGGGGGGACAGATGTGCCTCTGCGGCCTGCCATTCTTTGGATTTAAGTTACCGTATTCGGGGAGATCACTGAGGTCTAATAGGACGCATCTATTTCTATATCAACTTGGGAGGTGAGTGAGTGTTGATTGGCTGCGGGGTATGCCGCTTATGCCACGCTCACGCAATGTTTACAACCGCCGGTGGGCGGGCGGGCCCTCCCATTGACTTAGTACGCATGGCTTTGCGGATATATTTCCGCATACCTCATGAAGGGGCGTCAAAGGACATCTAGCGTATGATTGGTCGGCGGCTCAGTTGAGGCGGCGGGCTGTTCTCCTCTGTAGGACGTGTGGCAGAGGGGCGGGTTACTCTGTGACACTGCCTGCTGATTGGTTGTTTTGATTTAACAGGTTTATTAGCCTGTTACGTACGATGTATCTGGCAACAACGGAGATATGAATACAGGTACTATTAGCGCCATTGATCTTTGTGTGTGCGCTATGTATTAGATGTAAGTACACTGTTTAATGATATATTTATTGTCAAAGGGGGAGGTTTTTTCCTCTTTCACTCAGTTCCCCATCAGGTCCACTTCTGACATGGCGTTTTCTGATTGGAGGGTTCTGGTGCTGCACTTTGATTGGTCTCTAGATACTATATAAGTTTGTATGATGTGTGATGATTTAATGCAGTGTTTTGACAACTTGATAAAGAGCAAGTTTGCTCGAAACAGCGGTCTGTCGTTGTATCCTCTGCTCTGTCTGATGTGACCAATAAAAGAAGCTATAAATATATCGGTGGTGCAAGACTTGTTCTCTGCTTTCATAAGCACTGTATCGCGATCGCTCCTGAATCGCGCCAAAATACTGCAGGGAACACTGCCGCTAATCGCAAAAGACCCGCGATTGGCGGAAATCGCGGAATTGAGATCACTGCCATAGGTTAATATTCATATTAATATATTTAATATATAAGGAATCACCCACTAATCGCCCAAGTGAGAAGAGGCCCTAAGGCATCTGTACAAATAAAACACTGTGAACTACTGAGGGACCCCTTTAGACTAGAAGGTGCAATTAAAAGATTAACTTCAATGATACATAAACACTTCCCTTTGTGGTTCTGAAGCCATTTGTGTGAAACGGCAAGACATTTTGTTCCTGATCCAATTACCTTTTTTCATAGAAGAACATTTTTCACCATTTTAAAAATTTTTTTTTCAGTACTTTGTAATTAAAAAAGTACCAAAAAGTAGGTGCAAAAGTACTGTCAAATTTATACTAAGTATTTTCTTGATTGCTGGTGGCTTAAAAGGCATTTTATTTATAAGATGTAAAAATTCCACCTAGGAGAAAAAGTGAATTTAATTGGGATTTTCCACTTTTAAGAAGAACAAATTAACTGCCCCATGCAAACCCTGCTACCGTACCTCTATACAATATGGAAATATGACCTGCCCAATCACCCTCCAGCAAAGTAAGGGCTCTTTTCCATGGGCAGCTGAAGTGGTGAATTCACTGCCTGTCAGCAGCTCCGATTAACCAGACAGGCGCTTCCTAACTTCCACGGCGTTGCATCTGAGCACAGCGGTTCAAATCCTCAGATGCGTCATGAGACTTTTTTTCCCCCCGCTGGGTAACACCGATATGTGTCAAACATGACATGCACGGTGTTGCTAAAAGCTGCCATTCAGCTGCATGTAACTGCGTGTATGTTTAGGTGGCAAACTACAATGCTGCCAGAGGCTAGAGCTATGCACAAGTGGCCACATGTATTAATCTCACCTCTGTGAGGGATGCACTGACTCCTGCAACAAACTCACCAGATATAAACAAGCAGGCACACTGTATTGCTTGAAAGTGGCTGAGGGGGTAACATTTACAGTACACAGAGATGCTATGAGGGCATGGGACACATTGTTCTTCCCACTGAAAAGTGGAACATCAATTTGAAAACAGATTTTTTTTTTTAATGTCTTTTACTTTTGTTGTGTGATATTGCAGTACACATGGTACACAGCTGCATACCTGAAAGGTGAAAAATGTCACTTTGAAGTAACTGAGGCATGATAAATGCCTTTTAAATGTGCACTTTTATAATTATATTCCTAAATACAACAATTTAGATAAATCATAAAAAACAAGATCGCACATGTTTTGTATAGTACAGAAAAAGTACAAGAAAAGCATAATCATATACAATGCAGTACCAGGATTATGGTTTGTGTGTGTACATGTAAATTTTAAACACAGACACAAGGACTTTCCATAATGTAGTGAAACATTTTCCCTCATTTAACATTTGAAAGAAGACACAGGCTACTATGCTATTTATGTTAAAATGTGAACTTTGGAACAGTTTTTTTTTCCAGGCAGTGATCTCACCAGTACCAACGGTTAGTATTTTAATGACTTGTCATTTCCTGTTCTGATAAAGATTCTCATGTTTTTTTAACCAACCATTTCCTTGAAGCTGCACCAATAGCAGGATGCCATTAGGGATGACTCAGAATGGACCTCAGAATTCAATAGCCTGACTCACCCAGCTAGGCTGAAATGCCCCAGGTGCTTCTGCCTTTCACAGAGCATACATATACACACCACATACTTTCTCTATAGACTGTCAAACATTACAGGACAAACGTTTACCAGCAATTAAATCTTCATTACTAGCCTAGATGGAGTAAGAAAGCGTTGAAGATTTCTAAACTTTCAGTGCAATATCCACCTTAAAGGAGAACTGTAGACAGAGGTATATATAGAGGCTGCCATATTGGTTTCCTTTTAAGCAATACCAGTTGCCTGGCTGTCCTGCTGATCCTCTTCCTCTAATACATTTTGCCCTAGACCCTGAACAAGCATGCAGCAGATGAGGAGGAGTTTCTGACATTTTTGTCAGATCTGACAAGATTAGCTGCATGCTGGCAGGTAACTGGTATCGCTTAAAGAGGATCTGTAACGTCAAAACGTCCCCTGGGGGGTACTCACCTCGGGTGGGGGATGCCTTCGGATCCTAATGAGGCTTCCCACGCCGTCCTCCGTCCCTCAGGGGTCTTGCTGCAGCCCTCCGTGCAAGATGACGTCAATATTTACCTTCCCGGCTCCTGCGCAGGCGCTCTGACGGCTGTCGGCTCCGAAGTAGGCGGAAATACCCGATCGCTGTCGGGCCTGCTCTACTGCGCAGGCGCAAGTTTCCGGCACCTGCGCAGTAGAGCGGACCCGACTGAGATCGGTTATTTCCGTCTACTTCGGAGCCAAAAGCCGCCACAGTGCCCCCGCTGGAGCCAGCAAAGGTAAATATTGAATTTACAGTCGGGTCTGTCGCCGGCTGTTCGGAGGGCTGCAACGAGACCCCCGTGGGACAGAGGACGGCGTGGGAAGCCTCATTAGGATCTGGAGGCTTCCCCCACCCGAGGTGAGTACCCCCCAGGGGAGGTTTTTGATGTTACAGAGTCTCTTTAAAACGAAATCAATATGGCAGCCTCTATATACCTCTCACTACAGTTCTCCTTTAAGGAAAAGCTTTATTACTTATTGCAGTGAAAAAACAAATTTCTTGCAGTTTAGAAGTCATCTGAAATGCAAGTCGGAATCTACTGCTGGCTATACAACATTCATTTACTAAGCAAGTACATACCAGTGATTGATTCAAACAAAACTTTGCCCGAATGCTCAGTGTTAAAATGCTATTAAAATAGGCACCCAATTTGGATATTTCAGAAATCCACTGAAACCAGCCAGTCTGTAAGATGTGTCCTACTCAGTGAGTTTTGAGTGAACACAAGTTGAAAATAAACTGATGTGATAAACAATTGTATATATCCTCCTGCTCCTAAACTATGAACCTTTTTTATATCTCATGGTTTTATGTTTAAGCATTTACAAAGTAGATTTAATAGGTTATTGCTTCTGCTAAATAGCAGCCTATTACGTACCCCAGAGCTCAAATACATGAGCTAATCGGGGTGACTCACGAAAGCACGAGTTAAAAAGGAGTGTGCATAACCTAGTAAACAACGTGTGTTACTAAGGAGCTAACGCTACGCAGCGCAGCCTTGCGTAGCATGCCAGTGTTTGTTTGTTTTTTTTAAACTCTGAAAAAAAACCCATTGACTTTTTTTTTTTTTTTTTTTTAGTTATTCCCTGCAGTAAGAAGTTATTCTCTGCATGAATACGTTTTATGGCTGTAATTCCTTATTAGTGAGGATTACACTATAATCCGACAGAAACTGACACTTGCATGCCCAAAAGGTTAATTCTTTCAGGCATGAAAATAAAAAAAGAAACAGTCTAGTTATTGACATTTTTGGCACTGTACATAACACAAGTTTATCTTATGTCACCTCGGGTACACTTTAAGATGATCGTTCCAATGGCAACCGAACAAGATTTTCTGTTTGGTTTGATAAGACATTGACCTATTTCATCCTGGATAGTAGCAGGAAGTGATTGTTCAATCTCTAGATAATCAAATTGATTGTTCTGATTCACCAGAGACAAAGTGGTGCCTTTAATACAAGATTGAACTAAGAAGAACAGTGGCTAGTATCTTCATTTCCTTTGAAAGTGTAACTGTCGGGCATAAAATCATATTTTTATGTGGTAAACAAGTAATAAGGATGCTAACCAGGCAATCCAAAATTTAAAAATCACCCTTACTTTTCTTACCCATAAAACATTCTCCAGTTTCCCTGGCTCTTATTTGGTACATCTGCCACACAAAGGAAGTTACAGGGCATGCTGGGTTTTCTTTTTTTTTTCTTCTTTACTTTCCCCTCAGACATAACTAATTCAGCCCGATTGGCTGAAGCCTCTTTCCCTCCTGTTTCCCCCTCCCACACCTCTGTTCCTCTCTGATTGGCCAATATTTCTCATGCTGAGACAATGCACTTTCTCCTGCAGAGCTGGGTGGGAGTGCAATGATACACAGACAGAGTAAGGGAGGAAATTATGGTAGAATTTGCTTCAAGATAGATTCAAAATCCTAAAAAGGATATTCTCTTTGGCCTAGTGCACACCAGAGCGGTTCAGCAGCGTTTTTCGATCCGCTTGCGGATGTGGAAACGCTCGGGTAATGTATTTCAATGGGCTGGTGCACACCAGAGCGGGAGGCGTTTTGCAGAAACGCATACTCCAGGGCTGCTGCAGATTTTGGATTGCGGCGGCGTTTCTGCCTCCAATCTAAAGTATATGAAAACCGCAAACTGCTCTGAAAAACGGCAGTTCAGAGCGGTTTTGCAGGCGTTTTTGTTACAGAAGCTGTTCAGTAACAGCTTTACTGTAACAATATATGAAATCTACTACACCAAAAACGCTTCCCAAAACCGCAAAATCCTGGTTCCAGCACTGTCCCAGGGAAGTGTGAGCGGTTTTTTGGTGACTTCCAAAACCGCAAAATGCTAGGTGAAACACTACAGAAAAATAAGAAAAAGTGTTTCAAAATCTGCTGGCGGGTTTTGGTGTGCACCAGGCCTTTTTGTATACTATAGAAAAAGTTATGTAAGTAGCGGAAATATATATATATATATATATATATATATATATATATACATACACACACACACACACACACACACACACGCACGCACGCACGCACACACGGCTGGTTTTGTACTTTCCAGTGCCCTAGGCCTGCTGTCACCAAGTCCCCCCCCCCCAACAATATTTTGTCCAACACTCTGACTAGCGATCATTGGTTTGAATGGGCTCACTTCAATTGTGCTGTTCTGCCCACCATTCAACAAATAATTCCTGTAATTTGCGCTCCTGCCCGAATGTGCACAGCAGCCAATAGTGTTCTGGGCATGCATACTTTAGAAATGACGCTGATGTATGACCGGTACTTGTCAAGAATGCACAACACTGTACCGGCCATGAGCAGAAGCGAGAAATTACAAGGAGTACGAGTGGCCAGAGCATGCGCTGCTTCTTTGTCCTCTGTGCGACTGGCTGCAGTCGGAGCCACAAACAGGTGACAGGGCAGTGCAATGGAGAGAAGCCCATCCAAAACAAAGAACAGGTAAGTAGCAAACATCCTGTCAAGACCCACTTTGGATGTTCTGTTGTAATTAGAGTGGACCTGAACTCAGAACTTCCTCTCTGTTCTAAAAGATACGCAACAACATAACCTTTGAATAAAAACATTTCTTTGTTACAGCTGATACAAATCCTGCAATAAATCTGCAGTGTGTCCACTTCCTCCTGTGCTTTCAAATGAGCTTAGATGTTATGGCAGTCAGGTGAAACAGTGTAGAGATAAATTACAACTTGTGATTAGACACAGAGGAGGGGTAATTAGACAGGCTCTCTAAATACATACATGGTACATTTCTCTGTTTTCCTTCTGTCCTGTGCAAGAGTTCAGCTCCACTTTAAAGACATCTGAATGACATTTATTTATATTTGCTGAAAAATCTATGCATCTCTTTTGAATGATGAATGTACATATATGGTGGTGTGCTCTAACATATTGACAGTATACAAGAACAAAGTCTGAAGAAGGTTTATTAGCAGAAAGCTTACTCTCTTTCTTTTAAGCCAATAAATGGTATCATCTTGATTCAAATCTCTCTGCTTTCGCTGATGGCTAAGAGGGTACAATGCTCTACTGCTACAGGAAAGCAGAAGGATGCCAAACCAAACACACTAGCATAGAGGTAGTAAAAGCTCAGGTGGCCTTTAAAGTGACAGTTTAGCAATGAATGGGAAGCAAACAGCATTTTTATTCCTGCAGTTCTCATAGATGGTAGGAGCTGAAGGACAGAAAATGAGCCATGAAAGAGTTAGCTGAAGCAGACAAGAGATCACTGCTAGCTATGAAAAAAAAGTGAAACAAATTAGGGTTACATAAAGTAATTAACAACTGCTGGGGTCAGTGCCAAAGCTGTAAAAGAGGTGAAGAAACTAGCAGAGCTCACTGAAGTTTGTGAATGCCTGCATTAAAACTCAGCGGAACTTCATTCTATCTGCTTTGTAATGTGAATCTCTGGTATTTCTCATATCATCTGTATGTCCATCATACAGAGGAATGGAGTATCAAGTGACAGTTATGATTGATCCTGATTGTTATAACACACCAGGAAATGTGAGAGAGAGAAGCAGGGATTGGGGAACTCTGGAATTTAGCTATTAGTGCAGAGCAGGGCGCTGGCTGGCTGCGCTGCGGGGCCAGAAGAGATGATTTACTTTGACATATGACCTCTTCTCTCTCCAAGGCATGCCGCCCTTCTTATCTGATTTTATCGCCCTAGGCTGTGGCCTTACCGGCCTTCCCAGAAATCCGGCTATATAGATTTTTCTTCCTGAGATATTATGGCTGACAGCTCCTCTTTAATAAACTGTCAAGAAACATTTTCTGCATCTGAAAGAATTTTTTTCTGCATTAAATATGGCACTCTTGAAATTGTATTTTTTAAAAATATAATCACAGGAAATCGAGACTCTTCCCAGAATTCACTTTTCCTCGAAAAGTCCACTCAGAAAAAGTCTGGCAAAACATTAGTGTTGATTTACTTAGCTAGACGTAAATTTCAATTAGAGACACATTCACGTAAAAATAATTTAAAAAATTAGGGCACTCTTGATTGCTTTTCCTGATTGATATGTTTAAGCAGCATCAAACAGAAAAGTCCATTCTTTTATTGATTGAGCACCAAACAGGAGTCTGCATAGCTATGTTACTACATTAAGTGGTACAATACAGGTAGGGTTTTCTGCTGAAATCTGTTCAACATCGATTGGTGCAAGGTGGTATACCATTTATATTCCCTACTGATGGTTGGTCGGGGGAAGATCAGTTGGTTATTTGATTGGCTAAATGTTGCACAGTGTATACCTCGGCTTAAGGTTGGAGAACAATAAACACAGTGCAGAAGACAGGTGATCCAGCAGACCTTGACATTTTCTTAAACGGTCTTTCAGGAGGGTAAGGTTTGTAACCCCCGCTTGGGTCATTCTTGAGAAAAACAAGCGTTGCTAAAAGGTTAGTGAATTAGTGGTTGAGTGACTCAAGTATGTGTATGCACCCAAAGTGCAATTTCTTTTTAAACTCCAGGATTTCCTGACTTTATTAAATTAAAGGGAATTTGAAGTGAGAAAGATATGGAGGCTGAACTATTTATTCAGTTTTAAATAATACCAGTTGCCTGGCAGTCCTGCTGATCATCTGCCTTTAATATGGTACAGACTAACCACAGCAAACTCTTGGAGAACCAGAACTCATTGGAGTGTGTGAGTGGCTACAATGATCCTAAAAGCCCCCTTACTAAAATACTAAGGAAAACAAAAGTTTGCTTTCTTAAAACAGAAAGAATTTGCGATAATTCAGGTTGGAGTGAGCTTGAGATGTCTCCCAGTGCATCACTGCTGAATATATGCAAATTAACCATTTTAAGGGCAACAATGGTTAATTTGCATATATTCAGCAGGGATGCACCGGGAGACATCTCAAGCTCACTCCAACCTGAATTATCGCAAATTCTTTATGTTTTAAGAAAGCAAACTTTTGTTTTCCTTAGGATTTTAGTAAGGGGTCTTTTAGGACCATTGTAGCCCCTCACACACGCCAATGAGTTCTGGTTCACCATGAGCTTGCTGGTTAGTCTGTACCTCTCGGTGTTACAAGCCCTACTCCATACAGCCACATTTGTCCATGCCATGCACTGATGAGGATCAAACAATCTAAAACAGTCTGTATGTATGTTGGATTATTATGGCTCTGTACAAATTAACAAGCTGACACATCATTAAATTCCAGCGGTTCTGGAGGTGTGTTTAGCTTCTAAGGGCAACAATGGTCAATTTGCATATATTCAGCAGTGATGCACTGGGAGACATCTCAAGGTCACTCCAACCTGAATTATCGCAAATTCTTTCTGTTTACAGAAAGCAAACTTTAGTTTGCCTTTAATATGTTTAGCTACACACCCCGAACAAGCATGGAAGTCAGTTGTTTCTGAGAAAAATCTGACAAGATTAGCTGTATGCGTGTTTCAGCTTGTGATTCAGACACTACTAGCACCACAATGATAATAACAATAGCATTTCTATAGCACTTTTCTCCCATAGGACTCATCAGGACTGTCAGGCAACTGGTTTATTTAAAAGGAAATACACATGGCAGCCTTCATATACCTGTGGCTTCAGGTAGTCTTCAGGTAGTCCACTTGAGGACCGCAGTGTTAAACCCCTTAAACACCAAGCCATTTTTTAACAAATTGGTCACTGCAGCTTTAAGGCCTTGGTGCAGGGCCGTCCAGCTCAGCACACTAGTGACCCCCCCCCTTTTCTCCCCACCAACAGAGCTCTCTGTTGATGGGGTCTGATCGCCCCCCCAGATGTTTTTACAAATATGTTATTTTTTTAGTAAAGGTTACTATTTTTTTACTTCCCCCCCAGCCAATCAGCATGATCGGTTGTCATAGGCATCAGCCTATTACAGCGGATCACTTCCGCAGCTACAGAGGGGACAGCCGTGTCACACGGCTGTCCCCAGTACAGCGCTGCCTTAGATCGCAGCGCTGTACGGGTTAATTAGACTGTGGTTTTGCCGTCTAACAGTCTCCTAGCGGTGATCGCCGCTAGGAGACTGAAGGCGGAGCTCCGCCATCAGAGCGGGGATGCGTGATCCCCTGCAAACTACGTCCCAAGGACCTTATGCCAATCTGCGCTAGGCGGTCCTGGGGCTGCCGCCGCATCCACGCCACTTGGCATGGAGCGGTCATAAAGTAGTTAATATGGCACTGTGGCGAAACATTGCAAAATTTTAAATATGTGCGAACAGACAAATAAGAAGTAAATTTTTTCCAGAGTAAAATGAGCCATAAATTACTTTTCTCCTATGTTGCTGTCACCTACAGTAGGTAGAAGGCTTTTATTCTTCATAAAGTTATTCCCTAAAAAGGATTTAAACAATGATGCTGGCCAGTTTCCCTGCTCGCTACACAGTTTTTTGGCACTTGGACAGAGCAACTGCCATTCACTAAGTGCTTTTGAAAATAAATAAACCCCTGAGAATCCCCAATGAAGAGATGGACTAGTCCAAACCCTGACGGTTCTGTCAGATTTCTACTACCTACTGTAAGTGACAGCAACATAGGAGAAAAGTAATATATGGCTCATTTTACTATGGAAAAAACGTACATATTTGTATATGTATTCACATATGTTAAATTTTAAAATTTTTCGCCACAGTGCCCCTTTAAGGAGCAATTCTTGCTGTGGGTGTATAGGCATAACTGCCAGCAACTGCCACTATATTCCGATATTAACTAAGCTCTGGGCTTGTACAGGATTTCTCAGTAATTTGCTGTTGTATTATCTCCTGCTGCGGGTAACAATACATAGGCATGCAGTGCAGTTACTGGCACATGGAATTATGGGGTGGCCAGGAGGGACAACATTTGGTGAGAAGGAATGGTGAAGAATCAGCACAACAGACACATTGCCACTCATGTGTGCATGGCAGATCTTATCCAGGTGAGTTGCCAAGCACGAGCATCAATTTTTGCCAGGTAATACTGCAATTTTAATTTAATTTTTACCCAGGCCAGCATATACTCAAAGTACAGTGTAAAAGTTGACCATCGGGAAACAAGAACAAAAAAGCATTTCATTAAAATATGACGGTTTGCTCTAGGATTATTTATAATAACTGAATGCAGAGCTTTCTGACATTACTGAACTACCAGGAAACCATCCACAGTATTAGTTAAATTAGGGGAAACCCGAATAGTTATTGAGAAAGGGGAAATGGTTAAAAAAGAGTGAGTTCACTGACGTACAGAGGAGTAGTCAATGATTGCCTATTTTACAATGGAAGATGCATTTCTACTGAAATTCTTGCAGAAACAAACATTAAATTGATGCAAGGCTCATGCCCTTATTTATGTAATACACAATATTGACAGTGTTTTCATGATCTTAGTCACAGGTGTCAAACTCCAGGCCCGCTGGATGAATGTAGCCCTCCTTGTCTGTCATGTAGACGCAGTGTTCCCCAACCTTGTCCTCAAGGCCCAACAGTACATGTTTTGTAGAAATGCACAGAGGTAGTTAATCAGCTCTGCTGAGACACTAATTACCCCAGCTGTGCATGTTGGTGGTTTCCTGCAAAACATGTACTGTTGGTGGGCCTTGAGGACAGGGTTGGGGAACAATGATGTAAAGCATCACATTGGAGTGGTTATATAGTTATCTGCTCCAGCAATACATCCGGTCTCTTCGGTTGTTCCCAGCAGCTGCATGGCCTGTGCATCCATATCTCTTGCTTCCGATCACATGACAACATTTGGTGCCAAAGGTATGCAGCATAGAAGATCAGATGAGAGTCAGAGCAGTACTGGAGAAGGTAAATATTACACTGCTCCACTTTAGTACTCTGCAGGAGGAGGGGGGGGGGGGGGGGGAGGGGGGTGCCACATGGTTTATAGTTATGCCACTTACTTTGAGACTGTTCAATAAATGTTAAATCTTAATAAACAATTTGGCCTGTGACTTGAACTGTGTTTTAGATAACAACGAGTACATCTCTTGATGTTTTGGCACATGTTTTAGTAGGATGATGGATAAATAAAAATAGGGCTACTGAAAGCCAACTTCATGGTCACCTCTCAACACTATGGGGTTGAGTCACAAAGCTTAATTATTTTTCACCTTAAAGGGCCCCTCAAGTCAAACAAAAAAAAATGAGTTTTACTCACCTAGGGCTTCCAATAGTCCCCTGCAGCTGTCTGGTGCCCTCGCCGTCTCCCTCCGATCCTCCTGGCTCCGCCGGCAGCCACTTCCTGTTTCGGTGACAGGAGCTGACAGGCTGGGGATGCGAGTGATTCTTCGCGTTCCCAGACACCTTAGCACCCTCTATGCTGCTATATGGTATATGATATATGCTATAGCAGCATAGATGGCGCTATTGTGGCCAGGAACGCGAATAATCACTCGCGTCCCCAGCCTGTCAGCTCCTGTCACCGAAACAGGAAGTGGCTGCCGGCGGGGCCAGGAGGATCGGAGGGAGACGGCGAGGGCACCGGACAGCTGCAGGGGGCTATTGGAAGCCCCAGGTGAGTAAAACTAATTTTTTTTTTACTTAAGTGTCCCTTTAACTGTAAGGAGAGCTAATGCATGAGATAATCAAATAAGGAGAGGGAATTCATGAGATAAGTCAAATAAGGAGGGATAAACCCAGGGGCGCCTCTGGCCATTTTGTCACTCCAGGCAAGAAAACCTGTGGCGCCCCCCCCCGCCCTCTCCATGAAAATACTCGCAATGTGTCAGCTTTTCACCAGAAAATAATCGTATTACAGTAGTGGTTCAGTGCAATACTACGAGCCGCCGATCTACCGCCACTATACCATTGTGTCCAATTGTAAAAATGTACTGCTTGTTGTACTTTTGGTACATTTTTGCCATGGATTGATTGAAATTCTGATCGATGTGGTGGTTGATAATCGCCATATTCGATCATTTTGAAAGAATCTGTCTGTAAAAATGAATGCATGTATTGACAGCTATAGGCTAGGGTTACTGATAACAATATTGGGTGATTCAATTGTAAGGGTAAGATTGGGGGACCAAAGTAGAGAGTAACAAGGAACATTTATAATTACTTTTCTCCTTGCGGACTCAGTGCTGACTCGCTCAGTAGACAGTAGCAGTGTTAGGGAGTCTTGCCCAAGGTCTCCTACTGAATAGGTGCTGGCTTACTGAGTAGAAAGAAGCAGAGATTTGAACCCAGGTTGCCTGTGCCAGAGGCAGAGCCCTTAACAATTACACTATCCAGAGAGGGGAGGAAAAGACAGCCATCACTAGGGGAAGGGGGGAAACAAAGGTGAATGAGGGAGAGAGGAGGAGTGGAGAGAGACTGAGAATAGCCTGATATGGAGCAGAGAGCTTATCTGTATTGCAGCCACATAACACAGAGGCGACTTGCCTGTATTGTGACTCCTGTCCTGCCAATCTCTCACACAAGCTGCAGCAGCCCACATAGAGTCTAGGGATTGTCGAAAACTTTTCAACCTGTGTAATACCTTATCTAGCTGACCACATGCAGTCTTTACAATGATGAGAAAGCAGAAAGTTTTCTTTCTAAGGACACTGTAGGAGGCAAGCCTCTCTTCTGCATCATGCTGTGTACATTTCCCAGCTTGCCATCAAATTGTACATTTATTTCCTTCAACCAGCCTAGTGCTTCACATTGCCTTATACACTGTACCAGCAGCCTGGGGGAAAATCTCCCTCTTTCCTCCTGGCTAGTCCGTTCTGGAATGCACACAAAGACACCACCATCCTCTTCTTTTCAAGTCATAAGGAGGGGCAGGCGGGGCACGAGTCACACAGACACACTCTAGATCCCGAGATAACATTATCATTAGGGAATGCCATACAAAGTGTTGTAGACAAAAGGTTTGTAGATTTCTTATTTGAGGCTGAGCAGCATAGGCTTTCATTAGAACTTTTTATCTCCATCCCTAAGTTTTCAGTCTCTAAGGACAGGAAAAATAAACTTTTTTTTCCCCTCAAAGCGCCCTGCCATAAATCTGGTGCTCTAGGCAATTAGCTTATCAGCTGGTCTCTAGAGGCGCCTCTGGATAAACCATGAGTTAGTGAAATAGAGATAAATTATGAGTGTTAAGCTACCAGGGAGCAAGAAAATACAGTGAATAGTTGCGACAGTACTTTTCACCTACATACAGTATTTTTGTTATTTCAAGTGGAAAGTGCTGGAAAGTTATTTTAAACAGAAGATTAAAATGATCTCCTAGGAGAAAACTTTAGAGAAAAGTGGAAATTGCATATGGACCAAAGTGTTCTTTTCTACATTCTTGCCTCCCTTTTTTCTACCCACACCAAAATTTCTACGGTGGAAATCCAAAAGTAATAGTGTATAACTAGTGCATACTTCCAGACATATTTGCTTCTGCTAATAAAAGTGATGTGCACTTTTCAAGTTGTGTTGTGAATACACAAGAATGGCATGAAATGAAGGCTGCTCCGTGCATGCCATGTTCTGCTACTTTATCATGTGACACAAATATGGAAAATCTTACTTTGTGAAAGGAAAAAATTCAAAGGTAGTCTACTGGTAAAGTTGTAAATAACTTTTTTCCCTATGTAGATGATCATCCCTTGTGCAACCTGAAAAGCTTTAAATAGTGCAAATAATGAAGTAAAGTTATAATCGAAAGATTGAGCATGAATGCGAGAACAGACCATAAAAACAAGCGTATATTCAAACACATCTGAAGGTGTAATGCTAGGTACACACGATACAACTTTCTGGCAGACTTACCTGACAGATCGATTTTTTCCAACATGTCCGATCTGAATTTCGATCAATTTTCCATTCACCCCTATGGAAATCGATCGGAAAATCAAAATTCAGATCGGACATGTTGGAAAAAAAATTGATCTGGCAGGCAAATCTGCCAGAAAATTGTAACTTGTGTGTTATGCTAGGTACACAAGTTACAATTTCCACCATTCATTGCAAGCCAGAGTTCACCATAGATACACAAAGAGCCAAAGCTTTTGAAATGTCAGATTTACACCACCAGTTTTCTGTTGCTTTTTGAGGATATTGTCCTGTATGGGGCAAGGTATAAATGGCTCCCTGCCCCTTATATGAGTTGTGCATGTTTTGCTGCATGCCGCACTGGTCATTGAAGTCAATGACTTGCTTGAGAATTGCAGATTTTTTTGTGTTCCTCCTTGTTCCGTTCTCGTGTTTACACGCACAAATTTGATTGGCCTTACCGCCTCCATGTAGTATGAGGGCTTTACCATGTCCATGTAGTATGATGGCTTACCTACTGTTTTTTTATAGTATTTGAAATCGGTTGACCCTCATACTATGTGAAAGTGGTAAGATCATTGGCCCATCAAAACTGGATGTGTGTACCAGTCTTCCACAATTAACCTTTAATTTCCATCATACTATACTAGCATTTGCTGACAACGATAAATGAAAACTGGGTAAGTGCAATGTGAAGCAGACAGTGACATTTCTATACCTGTCGGCTTGTTAAGGGCAACTTCCTACTTCATTCCAGCTTTTCTTGCTTATTCTTTAACTAAATCATCTTATGTTATCACTCACATATTACCCTTTACTACAGAAACAAAAATTATTCAGCTTCTGGCCGGCAGAGAATTACTGTCATTCTAATATGAGCAGCATTGACATGGAATAAGCTGGAAAGATAAAATGTGCTGTGGATTTTAGCTAAAATTATTTATGTGCATGTAAAAAATGTTTCCATCATTTCAAACACCTGGACACATGCAGCTCTGTATCAGATCGACTTGGCAATAATGTGGTGTGTAACAATTATGCAAGCACTTTACTGGTACTGGACCGCTAGGTGGGTTCAGACAACCTGTTGGATTACGGTGCCTATTCACGCATCAGTTTCTTCAAAATGCGGCTGATCAATCATGCGCTGATCAGATTGTGATCAATTCCTACCCAACACACAGCACACAGTTTCAATAGATGTACTTCAGAAGATAAGCAGATTCGTACTGTGCTTGCGCATGCAAAATAAGGATGCATCCATCTTTGGAAGCGAGTGCCTCCAAAGCCTCCCGAGAACTCTTTAAAGGCACCAATTGTGAACGTGGGACAGCGGTGGAACTACAATAAAGAGAATAAAGTGACTGGGAAGGCTCTATGGGATCCAGAGCCTTCTTTCTTCTTAAAGCCTAATCTAGACGGAGAGCCGCCGGATCGCCTCTTCCGCATCCCCGCTTGTGCGTCGGATTCGACACCTGATCGTCCCCGCTTATCTTCCGCTCGGTTCCCCGCTAGTGTCCGCTCGCGGGGAATCAAGCGGCGGCGAGATCAGACCTGTCGGTTCTTATCAATCGAGCCGCATCAGCGGCTCGATTGATAAGTAACATTGCTCCGTGTGTACCTAGCTTAAAGGAGAACTGTAGTGAGAGGTATATAGAGGCTGCCATATTTATTTCCATTTAAACAATACCAGTTGCCTGGCTATTCAGCTAATCATCTGCCTCTAATACTTTCAGCCATAGACCCTGAACAAGCATGCAGGAGATCAGGTGTTTGACAATTTTGACAGATATGACAAGATTAGCTGCATGCTTGTTTCTGGTGCGATTCAGACACTTCTTTAGCCAAATAGAGCAGCAGGGCTGCCCGGCAACTGGTATTGCTTAGAAGGAATTAAAGATGGCAGCCTCCATATACCTCTCACTACAGTTCTCCTTTAACCACTTGCCGACCACCCACAGCCGATGGGCGGGGGCAAAATGGACGGCGAAAGGACCGCAATACGCAAATCGGGGGCGGGTGCTTTAGGCATGCGCAGGGAGCGATCGCGTCACTGGTGACGCGCGCTGCCCCGGCAACTGGCTCCGCCCACCCGTGACGACAACCCGCCGGCCGTTTGGAAGCGCCGGCGGGTTGTTAACCCGACGATCGCCGCATGCAAAGCGTATAATACGCTTTGAAATGTATACAAAGGGTATTATACAGGCTGCCTCCTGCCCTGGTGGTCCCAGTGTTCGAGGGACCACCAGGGCAGGCTGCAGTCACCCTAGTCTGCACCCAAACACACTGATCTGCCCCCCCTAGCCACCTGATGGCCCACAGCACCCCCTCAGACCCCCCCCCCCCTGCCCACCCCCCAGACCACTGTTTGCACCTAATCACCCATCAATCACTCCCTGTCACTATCTGTCAACGTTATTTTTTGTAATGTCCTAAACTGCCCCCTGGGGGCTCCTGATCACCCCCCCTCCTCAGATTCTCCCCAGACCCCCCCCCCCCCTGTGTACTGTATGCATCTATCCCCCCTGTAATAACCCACTGATCACCTGTCAATCACCCCCTGTAACCACCTGTCACTGCCACACATCAATCAGCCCCTAACCTGCCCCTTGCGGGCATCTGATCACCCACCCACACCATCAGATCACCCGCAGACCCGCCGTCAGATCACCTCCCAAGTGCATTGTTTACATCTGTTCTCTCCTCTAAACACCCACTAATTACCCATCAATCACCCCCTATCACCACCTGTCACTGTTACCCATCAGATCAGACCCTAATCTGCCCCTTGCGGGCACCCAATCACCCGCCCACACGCTCAGATTGCCTTCAGACCCCCCCTTATCAATTCACCAGTGCATTATTTACATCTGTTCTTCCCTGTAATCACCTATTGATCACCTATCAATCACCCCCTGTCACTGCTACCTATCATACCCATCAGATCAGACCCTCATCTGCCCCTTGCGGGTACCCAATCACCCGCCCACACCCTCAAATAGCCCTCAGACCCACCCTGATCACCTCCCCAGTGCATTGCTTGCATCTATTCCCTATTCTAATCACACCCTGAGACACCTATCAATCACCTCCTGTCACCACCTACCCATCAGATCAGGCCCTAATTTGCCCCGTGTGGGCTCCTGATCACTCGGCCGAACCCTCAGACCCCCCTCCCGATCACCTCCCCAGTGCATGGATTGCATCTATTCCCCCCTCTAATCACACTCAGACACCTATCAATCACCTTCTGTCACCACCTGTCACCCCCTAGCACACCTACCCATCAGATCAGGCCCTAATCTGCCCCCTGCGGGCTTCTGATCACCCGGCCAAACCCTCACCCGCCCCACCGCAGCGACAGATTTTTTTTTTTCTGATCACTGCTGGTTTCTACGACTTAATTGTGGCCGAGACCAACCTTATGCCACACAATACACAACCGCCAATCCAAGAAGCTACCATGCCCAGCCTTTTCGGTGGAAACCACTTTAAGTTTCCGAACGTAACATTTTTTGGGGCCTTCTCCTTAACATGGGTCTAGTCAAAAAGAATGTATTGCGGTCTTATTGGTCTACGTACCCAATACATCACATGCCCATGTTCTCTGATGCCATGTCCAGGTCACGATTTGAGAACATCCTGCACTTCAGTGCCAATACAACCTGTCATTTAAGAGGCCACCCTGCTTATGACCGGTTCCACAAAATTCGGACCCTCATAGACCACCTGTCATCAAAATTTGCAGATGCTCATACCCCCTGAACAGTCATTTTGAGGCATTTGGTTTCCAGACTACTCCTCACGGTTTTGGGCCCCTAAAATGCCAGGGCAGTATAGGAACCCCACAAGTGACCCCATTTTAGAAAGAAGACACCCCAAGGTATTTTGTTAGGTGTATGATGAGTTCATAGAAGATTTTATTGTTGTCGCAAATTAGTGTAAAATGACACTTCATGAAAAAAAACAAAAATCAATTTCCGCTAACTTGTGACAAAAAAATAAAATCTTCTATAAACTCACCATACACCTAACGGAATACCTTGGGGTGTCTTCTTTCTAAAATGGGGTCACTTGTGGGGTTCCTAAACTGCCCTGGCATTTTAGGGGCCCTAAACCATGAGGAGTAGTCTTGAAAACAAATGTCTCAAAATGACCAGTGAAATCCTAAAGGTACTCATTGGACTTTGGGCCCCTTAGCGCAGTTAGGGTGCAAAAAAGTGCCACACGTGGTATCGCCGTACTCGGGAGTAGTAGTATAATGTGTTTTGGGGTGTATTTTTACACATACCCATGCTGGGTGGGAGAAATATCTCTGTAAATGGACAATTGTGTGTAAAAAAAAAAAAAAAAATCACAAAAATTGTCATTTACAGAGATATTTCTCCCACCCAGCATGGGTATGTGTAAAAATACACTCCAAAACACATTATACTATTTCTCCCGAGTACGGCGATACCACATGTGTGGCACTTTTTTTGCACCCTAACTGCGCTAAGGGGCCCAAAGTCCAATGAGTACCTTCAGGATTTCACAGGTCTTTTTGCGACATTTGTTTTCAAGACTACTCCTCATGGTTTAGGGCCCCTAAAATACCAGAGCAGTATAGGAACCCCACAAATGACCCCATTTAAGAAAGAAAACCCCGCAAGGTATTCTGTTAGGAGTATAGTGAGTTCATAGATGATTTTATTTTTTGTCACAAGTTAGCGGAAAATGACACTTTGTGAAAAAAAACAATAAAAATCAATTTCCGCTAACTTCTGACAAAAAATAAAATCTTCTATGAACTCACCATACTCCTAACAGAATACCTTGGGGTGTCTTCTTTCTAAAATGGGGTCACTTGTGGGGTTCCTATACTGCCCTGGCATTTTAGGGGCCCTAAACCATGAGGAGTAGTCTTGAAACCAAATGTCTCAAAATGACCCTTGAAATCCTAAAGGTACTCAATGGACTTTGGGCCCCTTAGCGCAGTTAGGGTGCAAAAAAGTGCCACACATTTGGTATCGCCGTACTCAGGAGAAGTAGTATAATGTGTTTTGGGGTGTATTTTTACACATACCCATGCTGGGTGGGAAAAATATCTCTGTAAATGGAAAATTGTGTGTAAAAAAAATCAAAAGATTGTCATTTACAGAGATATTTCTCCCACCCAGCATGGGTATGTGTAAAAATACACCCCAAAACACATTATACTACTTCTCCTGAGTTCGGCAATACCACGTGTGGCACTTTTTTGCAGCCTAACTGCCATAAGAGGCCCAAAGTCCAATGAGCACCTTTAGGCTTTACAGGGGTGCTTACAATTTAGCACCCCCCAAAATGCCTGGACAGTAAACACACCCCACAAATGACCCCATTTTGGAAAGTAGACACTTCAAGGTATTCAGAGAGGGGCATGGTGAGTCCGTGGCAGATTTCATTTTTTTTGTCACAAGTTAGAAGAAATGGAAACTTTTTTTTTGTCACAAACTGTCATTTTCCGCTATCTTGTGACAAAAAATAATATCTTCTATAAACTCACTATGCCTCTCAGTGAATACTTTGGGATGTCTTCTTTCCAAAATGGGGTCATTTGGGGGGTATTTATACTATCCTGGAATTTTAGCACCTCATGAAATATGACAGGTGGTCAGAAAAGTCAGAGATGCTTCAAAATGGGAAAATTCACTTTTAGCACCATAGTTTGTGAACGCTATAACTTTTATCCAAACCAATAAATATACACTGAATGAGTTTTTATTATTTTTTATCAAAGACACGTAGCACAATACATTTGGACAAAAAAGACATGAATTTTGACAAAAAAAAAATGATTTTTTTAACTTTCTGTGATAAAATTTGTCAAATAAAGTAACATTTCTGCATGTTACTTTATTTGACAAATTTTATCACAGAAAGTTAAAAAAATCATTTTTTTTGTCAAAATTCATGTCTTTTTTGATGAATATAAATAATAAAAAGTAAGAATCGCAGCAGCAATCAAATAGCACCAAAAGAAAGCTGTATTAGTGACAAGAAAAGGAGCTAAAATTCATTTAGGTGGTAGGTTGTATGACCGAGCAATAAACCATTAAAGCTGCAGTGGTCTGAATTGAAAAAAAGTGTCTGGTCCTTAAGGGGTAGAAAGACTGTGGTCCTCAAGTGGTTAAAGAGTACATAAACTGAGAAGGATATGGATTTTTCCTTTTAAAATAATACCAGTTGCCTGACTCTCCTGCTTATTCTGTGTCTCTAATGCTATCAACTACAACCCCTGAACAAGCATGCAGATCAGGTGCTCTGACTGAAGTCAGCCTGGATTAGCTGCATGCTTGTTTCAGGTGTGTGATTTAGCCACTACTGCAGCCACAGAGATCAGCAGGACTGCTGGGCAACTGGTATTGTTTAAAAGGAAACATCCATATCCCTCTCAGTTTAGGTTCCCTTTAAATGAGTATCAAAGTCTTTTTTTTTTTCAGGTTGCTTCAGAGTTGCTTTATAGAGAACCTGAGGCAGAGTGGTGGGGGGCAAATGGGACACAGAGACATGTTCCCTGCCTCATGAAATGTCTCTGTGTCCCCCCCACCCCCACCACTGTGCTATAACCCCCCAAAATTAGCAACAAGAATTGTTTAATTGTTGCTAATCTCAAGGGGAAAGGAGGAGAGGGATTCCTTGATCAAAACTGCCCACAGTTCTTGCAGGCTTTCCACAGCTGCCACAGGGCAGCTGTCTCTCCCTGGCTGCTCCTCCACCTCCCTGCACGCCAAGAGTGCATCTCGCTCTACTTCCAGCGTTGTGACCCCAGAGGTCATGAAATACGGAGATGCGGGCCAAAGGAGCGGTGGAGAGGGGCAGAGATGGAGGCTACATCTACATAATCTGATCGGGAAGCATTTTTTTTATGTCCTCACCTCGTGCTCTCTTTAAAGAGGAGCTGTTAGGTATAGGGTCTCAGAGAAAAAAACACATATCAGTAGCTAAATATTGGCTGTACTTACATTACATATGCATTTCACTGTCCACGTTTGGATTTCACAGAATTTTAATATAGTATTTGCAGAGATTGATGCTCCTGACAGCTCATGGCAGGTTCCATGTTTGTCTGTCTTGTATGAAGCCAATTGTGATGTAACATCCTCCCTTACCCTGCTTCCGGATGATTCGACTCACAAAAAAGATCCGGATCAAAGATCCGAATCATTCATGATCACTATTGTGCAGTGAATATTAATTAGCCATGTAGCTAGGAACAATAGCGGACTCCTGCACTATACTCTAACGCAGTGGTGCTCAACCTTTTTTGGCCCGAGGGCCGAACTTCAAATCAAGAAAAATCTCGAGGGCCGGAACACATGCATACAAAATTTCGATGTAAAACGTTTAACGTTTTTCTAGTAACAGTTAACATGGTGTTGGAAATGGAAAGAAAACGACAATATAAGAATTGTTGTACTCACCATTTGAAGCACATTTTCTTAATGAGAAGTTTGTGGCTGTTTGGGTGTATGCACAGGGCAGATTAATGCAGCAATGGTATCAGAGTGGCCTGTAGTGTGCTGGCTGAGGAGGCTGTCAGCTCTGTGTGGGGCTGAGGAGGCTGTCAGCTCTGTGTGGGGCTGAAGAGGCTGTCAGCTCTGTGTGGGGCTGAGGAGGCTGTCAGCTCTGTGTGGGGCTGAGGAGGCTGTCAGCTCTGTGTGGGGCTAAGGGGGCTGCCAGCTCTGTGTGGGGCTGAGGGGGCTGTCAGCTCTGTGTGGGGCTGAGGGGGCTGTCAGCTCTGTGTGGGGCTGAGGAGGCTGTCAGCTCTGTGTGGGGCTGAGGGGGCTGTCAGCTCTGTGTGGGGCTGAAGGGGCTGCCAGCTCTGTGTGGGGCTGAGGGGGCTGCCAGCTCTGTGTGGGGCTGAGGGGGCTGCCAGCTCTGTGTGGGGCTGAGGGGGCTGCCAGCTCTGTGTGGGGCTGAGGGGGCTGCCAGCTCTGTGTGGGGCTGAGGGGGCTGTCGGCTCTGTGTGGGGCTGACACAGCGTGTCCCGTTGTCTGCCCACGGTGTCTGCCTGCGGAGGAGGAGAGGATCGGGTGGTATTGCGTAGTATGGCACTCGGCGGGACGCGCATACACCAGCGTGTGCTTGTATTCAGCCCCGGGTAGTGCTGGGATAGTTAGAAAGCCTCGCTCATTGGTTACTGCAGGAACCTTCCTCCAATAGGAACTAGGCTGATTCCTATTGGAGGAAGGTTCCTGCAGTAACCAATGAGCGAGGCTTTCTGACTCTCCCAGCACTACCCGGGGCTGAATACAAGCACATGCTGGTGTATGCGCGTCCCGCCGAGTGCCATACTACGCAATACCACCCGATCCTCTCCCCCTCCGCAGGCAGACACCGCGCGGGCCACAGAAACTGGCTTCGCGGGCCACAAATGGCCCGCGGGCCGTAGGTTGGGCACGGCTGCTCTAACGGAACATGTGCCCTGTGAACAGCACATTGATGTGAGCTGGGCTGTGAGCTGGGCTGCAAGATACAAGCTGCTGTAACATGAGCCTGTAACTTCTCACTGTGAAAGCAGCCTTAGGGTGGGATAGGGAAATGAAGGGGAGGACCAAGGGAGTGCAGTAGGGAGAAGAAGCAGCACCAGCATGCTTTGCAGTATCTGTTATGCGGCCTGCCGGCCTCCTTAGGAGCTTGGGAATAAAGAGGCTCGCTATTCAGCAAAAATCAAAGTAAAAGATATTTTTAACTTCAGTATTGTCTTTTTGGCTTCCTTCTAAACTGTTTAACACAGGAGAATAGAAGTTTAAATTAGCTTTTGCAGCCTGGCAGTTACTATTTAAGGATAGTGATTGATAGCTCTGAGCAACTGCTCCACTTCTGCACCATATTTGCTCCAATTCTTGTACTTATTTTGATAAATTTGGCCCACTGTTAGGGCTGGTTCACACTACTAGAGCTTTTCTAAGCGCTTTGTGATATTAAATGCTCTTGCTAATGTAATGCTGTGTGTGTGTGTGTGTTCTTGCTGGAGTGATGTGATTTTGTAAAAATCACCCATAGCATTGTGTTATCAAAAGCTTTTCAAATCACTACCACTTAAAAAGTTATTGCAGTGTGAACCAGTCATTCTTCTCAACTGAAAATGATATTACTCAGCTTTACTTTACAGTGTAGGTTTACACTCACTGAGCACTTTACTAAAAACACCTGTACACCAACAATTTCTGGCAACTGTCTAATCAGCAGATCACATGGCAACACACCTGGCACTAAAGTGGGGTTTACTGGCCCGAGAATCTTCTACAAGTCTGTTAAACAGAATTAAAGCGGAACTGGAAAAAAAAAAAGTTTCACTTAATTGGGGCTTCTGCCAGCCCCCTACAGCCGGACTGTGCCCATGCTGTTTGAAAAAGATCCTCCATTCCCCCGCCGCGGATCACTTTTCTTCACGCAGTGGAAGCAGACTTGTAAGTCGATGTCCACTGCATCCTGGCCACCAGGGCTGTGGAGTCGGAGTTGGATTTGGAGTCGGAGCAATTTTGGGTACCCGGAGTCGCAGTTGAAGGTTTCATAAACTGATGAGTCGGAAGTCGGATGATTTTGTACAAAATCCACAGCCCTGGTAAGTATTAGACTAAGGCGTCAGAGTTGAGGAGTCGGAGCAGTTTTGGTTTCATAAACTGAGGAGTCAGAAGATTTTTGTACTAACTCCACAGCCCTGCTGGCCACACATATCCTCGAACGCACTCTCCTGGCCCGGAGCGTCCAGTGCAAGCGCAGTAAGAGAAAATATCTACTGTGCCTGCGCAGTATGCTCCTGGCGATGGGAGCGTGAACAAGGTCGCGCAGACGCAGTAGACACCTATGGAAGTGAAAGTGATCCACAGTGGGGGAACAGAGGATCGTTTTGAAAAGACATGGGCACAGGTCGGCTGCAGGGGGCTGGCAGAAGCCCTAGGTAAGTGAAACTTTATTTTTAAAGAGACATCAGTTCCACTTTTATAATCTAGCAAAAGATTATCAGAAAAATGAACATCTCATTGAAGATCCCCGTTTGTGACACTGTCACCGACACACAGGATAGTCTGCATTAAGGTACTGTTCTGCTCAAAAAACATAAATTAACACGTTTGTTGTTCTCCACTAATGTACTGCCTATGACTAATGACAAATTTAGTCTGGATTGCAGGATCACTTAAAGCCGTAATCATAGCAAAACAGCCACATCATTTTACACAAATACCTTCTGTTTTAAGAAGGCACATTTCTATTTTGCATAGCATTTTAGCTAGAGGGCTTTTTGGTCCATTCTAGCCCCTTACACACACCAATGAGTTCTGGCTCACCATGAGCTTGCCGGGCAATCTGTAACTCTGGGTGTTTCAAGTCCTACCCCATAGAGCCACATTAATCCATGCCATGCACTGATGAGGACCAACCAGTCTGAAACACTCTGTATGCATGTTTAATTATTGTGCCTTTGTACAATAAACAAGACACATCCCAGCGGTTCTGAAGCGGTGTTTAGCTTACAGGAACAACAAAGGGATGATTTGCATATTCAGCAGTAATACACTGTGTGAGACATCATATGCTCACTCCAACCTGAATAATTGCGAATACCTTCTGTTCAACCACTTTTGGATAACACTTGAAATATATGCCCTGTTTGGGAGATGTTATCCCTGACAAGGGTGTAGATTACACTCACTGCCACCACGCACTCTCGCCGCTCTGGCTGGTCTCTCCCTCGCCAGAAGCCACTTGCGTTGCCTTTGGTATGATGGCAGAGCTTTGCGAGCTGGTCACCCTGTTGATCACTGTGAGCTAATCTCATGAGCTCACATTGATGACTTAGTCGGGGCCAATAAAATCGGATCCTGACTGGATCATAGAGCTCTGCAGTCATAGCAACGGCAGAGCAAGTGGACTGGAATAATGGGTGAGTGGTGGCAGTGGCGATTGCGTACGGTTTGACATCGGCAAGCCTTGATTTTTGGGGCCAGAGACCGCTGGTTAAAGAAGGAAAACGTATGCATTGCATAGCATTTTAATAAGAGGGGTTTCGGGTCCATTTTAGCACCTTACACACTCCTATGAGTTCTAGTTCACCATGAGCTTGCTGGGCAATCTGTAACTTTAGTTTTACAAAGGGCTGTGAATTCGAGTCATTTTAGGTACCTGAAGTCGGTGGTTTCATAAACTGAGTAGTCTGTGTCGGATGATATTTGTACTGACTTCACAGCCTTAGTTTTAAACAGCACCCTAACCAGTAACCAGAAATTACAGACAGTTCTCAAAATTGAACAAAATCCCTTGAAATAACTTCTCCAGAAATGGAAAATAAGGTGCGTGGCTCTTCTAACATAATTATACTGATCAGTGTTCTCCCCACAATTTTTTTTTCCAGCCGGGTGACATGAAAAAGTAGCCGGGTGGGGCAATATGAGAAATTTCAAGGCTGGCGCTTCTATGCGCAACTGTGCTCATAGCATAGGAGGAGGTGAGCTGATGACAGCCGGGTGCTCATCTACCGGAGCACCCAGCTAAAAGAGCCTGGGGAGAACACTGCTGGTATTCTGAGAAGCAGGTATTTAACCTTTTTTTAAATTTTTTTTTTAAAAGTCAATAAAATATAAAGAGCAAAATAAAGAAATAACTTCTGATCCCCCACACTAGTTTTCTGCTCTGGGATTAAACTGAACATCTTTTCTCTTAAGCACAGTGCTTTATTATAGCCTTTGCGACAATTCATTGAAGTCTACTTCACAGAGCAATTTTAAACTGCTTAGGGGAACACTGACAATGCAACCTGCCTGGAACAAGTACTACAGATTGTAAGTACGAGAGTAGGCAGCTGACGCACTTCAACTGGGAGAACAGCATGCAGGCTCATAAATAACATTATAAGCTGCTGGGATTTCTCAATAAAATGGCACGTGTCCCCACAATTAAAGGAAAGATCCTGGAAATGATTATATTTTGCAGTTGTGCGATCAAACAAAAAAGCAAAATGTACTTATATTACATCCATCATAAGTAAATGCAGTACTGCATCACATCAAACCCTTTGTTAACTATGGATGATTCCGGGCTGTTTTACAATGTTTGTTTTACTATTTCTTGGGTGGTTAAGATTGTTTTTTGTCAAGTTAAAACAGTCTTTCTTACTTTCCAGTAATTTTAGAGTTTAACTATTCTTTGTCAACAACGCACAATGGGCCAAGAGAGGAAGTGACAAATATGCCGTATGAACTAAAAGCAGAATGCAATTCATTATTTTTCACCAATTTGCTCAAAACGTATTTATTTGATCAACAAACTGAGAAAAGACTAAAGCCTAAACCACATGCTAGCCATAGATGCGTCAGTTTGTAAAAAAATATGACTAACAGAAGATCTCATTTTAAATAATCTTTACATGCAGTCAGAAAACTCCTTCAGGGGTGTGGAGAATTTTTCACAGTTGAGTCAGTGGAACAACCACTTTTCATAAGCGAAAAACAAAAAAATTTAAATCTGCCTATAGAGAATTCTGAAATGTGAAAAAATAAATAAAAGTTCTCCAGCCAACAGGAATGCACTGCTGCTCCTACTTTGTGGTGATTCTTGGTTAATAAGCACACGTTACATCCTTGTAATACATGGTAAGCATACTGGACACAAGGGGTACTTGAACTTGTCACATCCACTTCAGGAAGATTTGTGTTCAAAATGATTTTATATACAAGTTTTTACACAAGTTTGAATAAGCATTACGTTACTTAAAAGCATAAACAAAAATTTAAAAAGTATAGTCTTTTATATAGGGGACATGTGATGTTTGAGTAACACTTTTAGATCTTTATGCAATAGACAATACCCTTAGGCCCCTTTTACACTTGCCTTGCAAGTGTGCGTTGCGTTACCCTGTTTTGCCATTGCTTATTAGAGAATAAAGATGGCTGAAAAAAAAATTCATTCATTCAAATTTTTATTGGGGGAAAAAAACAAACAAAAAAACTTTTAAATAAAAAAAAAACGAAACAAAAAAAACAACAACGCTGCAGCAGCAATCAGATGCCACCTCACAAGTCGGTAATTTACCTAACGAGTCAGTAATTTTGGTTTTCCATGGGGTACCAGCCTTTGTGTATTGACATTTCTGCTTTATCGCATATTGTAATGCTAAGCATACTGATGCCAATGCCTCACCTATCAATGTCTATAGGCAAATTATTCCTTGCAACTGGCATGTGCAGAGAGGTGGTTAGCTTAAAGTGTAACTGTCGGGCATAAAATAAAAAATCAATTCTTTCTTTTTTTTTTATCTGGTAAACAAGTAATAAGGATGCTAATCAGGCAATCCAAAAGTTAAAATCCCTATTACTTTTCTTGTTTATAAATGATCATTCCCCAGATTACCTGACTCTTATTTGGTACGTTGCTGCACAAAGGAAGTTGCAGCGCATGCTGGGTTGTCCTTTTTTGCTTCTGTACATTAGTTTAGTCTGAGGGGAAATAAAGAAGCAAAAAAATAAATAAAAATAAAATAAAAGACCACCCAGCATGCCCTGCAACTTCTTTTTTGCGGCAACGTACCAAATAAGAGTCAGGTAAACTGGGGAATGATCATTTATAAACAAGAAAAGTAATAGAGATTTTAACTTTTGGATTGCCTGGTTTGCATGCTTATTACTTGTTTACCGGATAAAAATAAAGAATTGATTTTTGATTTTATGCCGGACAGTTACACTTTAAGAACTGTAAGGCCCCGTTCACACTACCCGCGTTGCCATCCGGATTTCGGCAACGCATGCAGGAGGCAGACACGCACAAAGATCAGAAGTGCACGCACGGCACTGTCTGATGTTCACACTGCATGCATTCCGGACCAGTGCAGTCCGAGAACGCATGCTGCACACATTTTTTAACAAAACATGCGGCTGACCCATTCACTTGCAGTGTATGGGATTGGCCACGCAACGCATACAAACGCAGATGGCGTGCGTTTGTACGCATTGCGTTTCGATCTCACGGCCATCCGCGTTTGATGATGTGAACGTGGCCTAAGGCCTAAGCATCTATCTTAGACATTTTCTGCTTTTTGGGGAATTCCACAGTCCTTCACATAGTATACTGGCACCTACATAAAGGTGTATAAAAATGAACAGGCAAGCATGGACAAAGGTAACACACATTTTACTCATTTAAAAGATGTCAGGAACCAACAGATTTTATTTTCTGTGTAACTTAATATTAACACATTCACATTTGAGAAAAGCCTCTTTTTCTCTTAGCATGACAATATCTCTGCACAAATTCATGATAAAGCTTATGGCTCTAACAATTAAATGAAACAAGTAAGGAAGGGTGTGGTGTTTTTATATGCAATAAGATCCAACAATGTCACAGTGCCCCCAAAGGTGGACTTTTACCAGGATATTGAGTAACACGTCACTGCCTTCCGAAGGTGTAAAATACATAAAGGGAATCTGTTTAAACTCGGCTGTAGCGGTGATCATAAACTGAAGCAACCATGCTGTTACTGTGACTCTGATAACAGCACACAGAAAAGGTTAGAGCAGGCATCACCTTGGGAAGGATTGGCAGAGACAGAACTTTATTGGACTTGTGTGAAGGACAGCTGCTGACACCAGCGTCACAGAACACCACGAGATATGTCCTATGGGTACAGGCTGTCATTCAGAGCAGAGATTAACAGTGTGTGGGTGGAAAACTATCTCATTCATGCAATTGTGCAATGCAATGACTGTGCATGCGTGTCACCCAGTTCAGAAATGTGATAAAAGGGAGTGGCCAGGAAATGCAGAGGAATATAAATACATTTTTGGCATATACTGTAAACGGTTTTGATAGTTCAGTGGTGTCGAGCCTATCCCTCATGTAAAGATTAATCACAGGTGGGGAGGATGAGATCTGTAAATTAATAGCACTGGTTAAAAGCACAAGTCTCAGCATACCTGCAGCTTTCACACGGAAATGAATCTTACTAGACATAGCTATATTGTGTATGTACTGATTTTCTCAGTGATAATTCAGGTGTCCTTTCCTAAAGGCAAAACACTTCAAAAGATATGCCAGCCCTTTTCTTTTATTCATCGCTGTAAGTACGTGTCATACGCATTTCCTTCTCAGGCCTTATAAGGAAGTGATATTTTCCCTTATCTGATTTAGCTTACATTCAACGCTGTAGTACATACATCAGGCTTCAGATTTCAGTAATATTTCATCATTCTAAAAAAACAGCCATACACACAGAATAATCAAATGTGTAATCATGAGGCAATTGCTTTTAAGTGAGAAGATCACTACCGGTCACTAATGTAAATCAGGAATTATGTCTACAACTGAGGAGAAGCTGATATTTCCTTATGCTTCTTGTTGGGAAAATTTCAAAATAGGAATTGGGCAAGGCTTTTAAACCAGCATTGCTAGGAACCTCAAAAGATGCGGGGCACATCTGGGCACCAATGAAGGGGAATCGTGCAACATTCTGTGGTGTAGTGGGCGTGGCAAAGACAGGTGGTCGGTGTGGCCAAATAACGGGCATAATTTATTAACAGTGTGTAAACTCAGGTTACAGTATGTAACAATGTAAATAAAAGAAGGCCAGATGTTCACCACATAGTAAATAGACAGCATATCCCCCACATAAGAGTTAGGCAAGATATCCCACACATAGCAATTAGGTGGTATAACCCACAACAGGCAGCATATTCCCCCATATAGAAATTACGCTTTATTTCCCTCACATAGCAATTCGGCACCATAATCACCGCATAGCAATTAGGCACCACACTGATGGAGATGGGGTGTGACAAGAGGCCTGATTCACAATGCGGTGCAAAGTGTTTGCACGCTGGTGAAAAGCCCTTTATCACGCCTAAACTCAGTTTAGGCGTGATAAAAAGAAACGCGCACGAAATTCCCGCAATCGCGTTAAACCCTATGGGCGTGCAAAACTTTGCTCGCGGCACTTTGCGCACGATCAGAAGCACAAAGTCGTGCTAACTCAGCTGGTGCAAAGGTTAGCACGCCTAAAAGTTCTTAGGCGTGCTATCTGGGTTAGCACTGCTTTGTGAATCTGGCCCTCGACCTGAAGTCAGACATGGTCAGTTAGAATGAGGTGCGACATGTAGTGACACAAAACTAGGTCAAATGACAAACTATTAGGCAGCAGCAAATCCTACAAACTATTAGGCAGCAGCAAATTCTACAAACAACTAGGCAGCATGCCCCCCCCCCCCCTTGAAAAAAAAGCAGCAGCAGCAGCCAGAAGCACTCCATGATAGAAAACCACAACAGCCAGCTTTCCGATGAAAAGCCCTATAACAGACAGCTGCCCCATGCCAGACAACTCCCCCACGACAGACCCCAGCAACAGAGAAATCCCTTGTGACAGACCCCAGTAACACACAACTCCCCCGAGACAGACCCCAGTAACAGACAATTCCTCCATAACAGACCAAAGTAATGAGCTGCCCAATGACAGACCCCTGTAAAAGACAACTCCCCCTTGTAGACCCTAGTAACAGACAACTCCTCCATAACAAACCCCATAAACGGATCATTACAAACCTCGGTCAGAGAAAGCACCCCCATGATAGACAGCTCCCCATGACAGACCTCTAGAACAAAAGACAGCGATGAGTCTGCCCGCCTCAAGGGTGAAAGTGATTGTACTGGGGAGTGCTAATTGGGCAGGAGGTCCATCAAATCTCCCTGGATTCCACAGTCGACATAGCAATCCCAGTAAGGACTCAACCCTCAGCAGATAATTATCCAAAATTAATTTATTACATTAGATCTGCAGAAGTACAAAACATACTAGCCAGCACGACGTTTCGGGCTCTCGCCCTTTCTCAAGGCTACTGGCTCATGTATGACACACAGACAACTAACATCACACCCCCAATAAATTAGGATAATTATCCGCTGAGGGTTGAGACCCCTAGAACAGACAGCTCCTCTATGACAAACCCCAGTAATGGACAACACCCCATAACAAAGCCCAGTAATGAACTCCACCCCCATGACCGATCCCCTGTAATAGACAGGATAAGGGGAGGAGTTTGTACAGTTCAGAGACCAAACTTCCTCTAACATCAAACAGGAAGCAAGTTTTGTAAGCCAGGCAATACAATATTGCACAAAATGTATTGTGTACTGCAAACTATGATATCCAAACAATATACAGAAAAAGGCAAAACCTAAACCGGGGCTTTACCAAAAGTTATAGATGGTAATTGGGTGTGTCTACAAATGAACAGCTAAGGAGATTTTAAATGGGAATTGTTGATGTTCCACTCACTATACTGTATGCCAGTTGCTGTGGATAAAAGCAACCATATGTTGAATAATTTGGCATGGATGCAAAAATCATACCTGGTTGTAGACTAAAATGGAAAGGTAACTTTTGGAAATGTTATTAAACAGCTAGTGTCTCAAAGTATATCAGTTTTTAATGGAAGCTTAGTTGCACTTTTAAACCTTTTTACCATGAAATATTACAAATAATTTTTAGTTCAGTTCAGTTTTCAGTCTGCTGATTTAAATGGTAAAGTAACACGAGTATCGCTTTTAATTTTTGAAGCAAAGAAGTCTGTGGACTTTGCGGGTGATAACTTGGTTCTATTATTGTGTGTGGGAGCATCTGTACTATACAGCAGAAAAACAAATTCTTTGTAACCTGACAATCAAGCCAGCAGGTAGAGCAGTTAAAAACTATTTGTTTACAATATTAAAGATTTTAAATATTGCTCATAATAACTTGTCTGAGCCCCTCCTCCCTTTCTTTTGCACAATAAGTGCTGTTACATATGCAAGTAAGTCAATCAAACAGCAAATCAAATTCAACCTGCTCTCCTGAAACAAACAGAAGCCAAAACATTTATCTGGCTAAGCAAACGATTCTTATGACTTGAGATTACTCTGAGGCTGAAAGATGATTATTTTTGTAATCTTAAGCTGGGCATACACTGGCTCGATTTGGCGCTATTTCGACAGCAGATTCGATCACTGGGATCGAATCTGCTGCCAATCGTTCGTGCTAAACGCACCTGCCGATCCGATTTCCTCCCGAAATCGGTTCGGTCCGTCGATCGCGCTGTGCGGGAAATTACCGTCGATTGCCCGCGGGTAGGGAGCGCGTCACTAGCGGCGGCCAATCCGATACAGGTATACATTACCTGACGCTGGCTCCCGGGCATCTTCTCCGCGCTACACCGCTCTGTTCCTGCTTCCATCCCAGCGTACATTAACTTCCTGCGTCACTCCAGTGACCAGGAAGTTCAAATAGAGGGCACTCACAGTCAGTGTACGCTGGGATGCGGTGCAGCGCAGAGAAGAGGACCCGGAGCCAGCTTCAGGTATTGTATCCGGGGGGGTGGGGGGGGGGGGGGTTGGACAGGCGGCAGGAGCAGCTCAACAGATTGTGATCGGTTTCAGGCTGAAATCGATTCACAATCAGTTTGCAGTAAAGGCAGCCATACGATCCCTCTCTGATCAGATTCGATCAGATAGGGATCTGTCAGTTGGTCGATCTAATGGCAAATCGACCAGTGTATGGCTACCTTTAAGGTGCGTACACACGCACTACTAAAGAGGACGGGTCCATCAGAACCTCCTGCTGGGTGGTCCTTCTCCCGACTGTACACACGTACTACTGTCGGGAGAATGACCGCCCAGCGGGATGGTCTGACGGACCCGTCCTCTTTAGTAGTGCCTGTGTACACACCTTTACACCCGTCGTTTGTTACAATAGTGCATGTGCCCCTAGTAATTTAGGGGTAAGCCAATTAACTTATCAGTGTTTTTGGGATGTGGGAGGAAACTGAAGTGCCCAGAGCTGTGTCCCTGGGATTCGAGCCCAGGGACACAGCTCTGCAAGGCGACAGAGCTATCCACTATGCCACCTTGCATGTATTTTCTTAACCATATTTGCTTCAAGGTAAAAATCACACAATGTCAATTATAGTAATACAAATGCATATCAACTATAATAATTCAAATAAAAATTATGTATTCACAGGAGGAAAATATTTAGATTCTGTTAAATGTCTGTATTCAACCCTTTTATGTATCTTGATTATTAAAAACGGAGATCCTGCAATAAATTCTACTTCTACAAGTGTTAATGTCATGCGAAGAAGTTTTTTTAAACTGTTAAAGTACTCATAGAACAGTTGCTAGAAGTATTTTTTATTACAGTCACGTGGGGGTAAATACAACCATCTATGACACTTTACAAATGATCTTAACACTGTTTTTACTCTTTTCAGGTGACTAGTTTGAAAAACATCCAGAAGCCTTTCCAGTTATGCAAGCACAGAGGGATGAAGCAGAGAAAACAGTTTGTACTCCATTTACTCTAAAGAGTCAAAGAGGTTTACTACTGTGCTTATTATCGGATTAAAACATATCTTGCACAATCAAAGAGATGACTGCAGAATGATTCATGGATAATGCTCCAAGGAACCCAAGGATGACCTAAACTTAAAAAGACTGCATCAGCTTATCCTAAGAACCTTCCCGTATTACTTATTACAGTTAATTCAGGTAAAAACAAACAAACAATGAAGAAGTGACTAAATTTAAAGCACCAAGAGCATTTCAACAAAGCAGCAGTTTTCTCTTTTTCCCTGGGCAGAGCACAAAACAAAAAATAGACAATGTTCTGGTTATCATTCAGATAATACTACTATATTTTTCCCACCGAATGAGCAAACAAGAAGAACGTATAGCAGCATTATTAAAGTAAAAAGTATGATAACTGTGTTACTCAATAACTCACCCAATTAGGGACACCATCTGCTCCACTATGTGCTTGCTGAAAGTTATAATGACAAAGAGTTTCTGAAAAGAAAAGAAAGAGCACGATCAATTTGTGAGGACCGAAAAGGCCAAATGAAATATTAAATAAACTGAGACATATTAAGGGTCATGGTATTGAAAACATTTTTGCTTTGGCAGAGCTGTTGCGCTCGTTAGATCATTGCACTAGTGAGGTTTTCTATCATACGTGGTTTGTGTTGTCTTAGTCCATAGTAAAGGTCATATAGTAGCAGCCAAATTCCCGAAACATTCACTGTACTTTGTGGAGTAGGACACAATAACTCAAACTTGTAATGACTGTTATTTGGAAGGAACAAGGAAATATGGAGAGTATGTGTCGCCACTAGAGCACCCAAGAGATTGACAGTAAAAAGCCAAAATAAATTTCAACTTGATACCAACAAAGAAAAGGAAAATATTAGTATCTGGGTGGTTTTAAGAAGGTTAGATTAAGGGTTCAAATCAACCAGCAGCCTTTTCTAAGTGCTAGTGATTTGAAAAGCTCTTGCTAACACAATGTTATGGATAATTTTTTTTTATAAAATCACATTGCTTAAGTGGTATCACACCTATAGCATTACATTAGCAAGAGCTTTTCAAATCACAAGCGCTTAGAAACGTCTTAGTAACGTACTGTTAGTGGGTTTCAGGCCTTATGTTAGATCAATAACTGTGCAAAAATTAATAGGGAGGTAAACTAAAGTATGTTTTAAAATAATTCAATGAAAAAGCTAAATTATTAATGGTTTGTGAGGTTTTGCAAACATGGCACAATAAAATGGAATGATTGAAAACATTAAGAATATAAACTGACAACACCTTTCCACTCGTATGTCCCACTATGCGGGACATTTTTTCAAGCGCGGTTTGCAGCGCATTAGACCACCCGTCAACCCAAATTTTTGTCCGCATATGTAGTGGACATGTAATATTACATACCCACACAGTCAGTACCCCCCTGCCCCAAACCGGAAGTCCGCAATCACTGCTAGAAGGAAGTGACATAGGCATTTAAATGTCACTGCATTTTCCTTCCTGTTTATTTGCAATTTTATTTATGATTCCATACTGATTCCTTGCCGATTCCTTTTTGCAGATTCCTTTCTTCATACTTCATGCAGATTACATTGCAGATTGCTTGCAAAGTTTCATAGAGAATCAATGGAATCCTATGGAAGGGACTGGGGGAGGGTGTAAATAGTAGCCAGTATTTTATTGCTAATCTGCCCAATCGAAATACCAAATATTGCATTGTGTGTAGGGACAGTAAGACACCGGGTGGCAGGCATAAAGCCACCTATTATTGCGAAACTTGCTCACGCAGGCCAGGATTACACCCAGGAAACAACTGTTTTACAATTTACCATACCTTGGCTTTCTCCTCGGCTACCAGCCAATAGAAGATGCCAAACTGTCTAAATAAGGTATCAAATTAAACGTTATAATGTGTTCTTTAAAATACGATATACCATGTTACTATGTTATGTTCCATGTTAAAATGGGAGAGAGAATAAGAGGGAGAGTGCATTTCTGTAAAAAAAAACTGAGCAGAAACGACTACCTTTAGGAAAGAACTGAGTGGAAAGGGTTAAGCCAACAAAGCCTGAAAATTTGGGGCCGCTCAGCCTTACCGTTGGACAGAAATCTCCGCTTTTGTACCTCAAAACCTAGGCCCTAATGAAAGCCGTACAATTTATCACTCTTCTGTCAAAATGTGCATTGCTGGGTGTCAGAGTGCCAGATTAGCTTAACCACTTCAGCCTTCAGTCGTTTTCACTTTATGCATCTGAACAATTTTCACCTCCCATTCATTAGCCTATAACTTTATCACTACTTATCACAATGAACTGATCTATATCTTTTTTTTTCCGCCACCAATTAGGCTTTATTTGGGGGGTACATTTTGCTAAGAGCCACTTTACTGTAAATGCATTTTAACAGGAAGAATAAGAAAAAAACTGAAAAAATTCATTATTTCTCAGTTTTCAGCCATTATGGTTTTAAAATAATACATGCCTCCATAATTAAAACTTACATATTGTATTTGCCCATATGTCCCGGTTGTTACACCGTTAAAATTATGTCCCTATCACAATGTATGGCGACAATATTTAATTTGGAAATAAAGGTGCTTTTTTTTCCGTTTTGCATCTATCACTATTTACAAGTTTAAAAAAAAAAATAGAAATATTTAATATTTACATTGATATTTAAAAAGGTAAATATTAACATTTTTTTTTTATTTACATGTTTTTTTTTTGTTTTTTTTTGTATTAAACATTTTATTTGGGTATTTTTGGGAGGGTGGGATGTAAACCATAGTTTTATAATGTAAATGTGTCTTGAGTTTTACTTTTTTCACTTTTAGTTGTAGTTTTACTTTTTGGCCACAAGATGGCGGCCATGCGTTTGTTTACATGACGTCACTCTAAGCGTAACACACGCTTAGAGCGACGCATGGGGTACGTTACAGCCAGAAAAAGCGAAGCTTCCGAGAGAAGCTGTCGCTTTTTCAGCGGGGGAGAGGAATCAGTGATCGGGCACCATAGCCCGATTCACGGATTGCCTGGCTAACGAACCGCAGCCGGGAGCGCACGTGCACGCGGGCGATCGGCCGCGGGAGCGCGCGGACGCGCACAATGCCTCCTGGGCGTAGCTAGTACGTCCAGGAGGCCAAAGTAGTTAAAGGACCACTCCCGCGAATCAATAAATGTTTAACTATCTAACAGTAGATATATCTAGTTTATAGGAGCCTTGCTGTGTCTTTTTTTATTTAGTGATGTCCCTTTAATGTACTGTATGTCACTGAAATGGGAGTCCGTCAGTCCCTTGCATAACGTTTACGGACTTATGTATCTAAATAACCATTGCAGGGGCAGCCTTCTCAGGGTTTGGGGGAAAAAAAAATGGTTTAGCCCCGCAATCTCAACTGTCAATATTATACTGCTCGGGCTTACCTTTAGCCGTTACACAGAAGGACATGCTTCCCCCCCCCCCCCCCGCCGCTCTCAGGCATCCCACAGGCTTTGAGGGAGGCAGCAGTCAGCGCAGACTTTGCTGCGCAATGAGCCGCTCTCCCTCTTCCTTGATTCGCCTGCGGGTCTAGCAATGATGACGTGCGCATCATGAGGAGCTCTGCCATGGTACAGACGTCGCACGTCATCAGGATCCTGAGCAGCGGCGATACACAAGGGCAGCACATACTGTCTCTACCACGGCAGAGCTGCTCATGACGCGCACGTCATCATTGGCAGACCCGCAGGCGAATCAAGGAAGAGGGAGAGCGGCTCGTTGCGCAGCAAGTCTGCGCTGACTGCTGCCTCCCTCACAGCCTTCTGGTTAACGGCTAAAGGTAAGCCCGAGCAGTATAATATTGTCAGTTGAGATTGTGGGGCTAAACCATTTTTTCCCCCAAACCCTGAAAAGGCTCCCCCTGCAATGTTTATTTAGATTCATAAGTCCGTCAACATTATGTAAGGGACTGACGGACTCCTATTTCAGTGACATACAGTACATTAAAGGGACATCACTAAATAAATAAAAAAGACACAGCAAGGCTCCTATAAACTAGATACATCTACTGTTAGATAGTTAAAAATGAATTGATTCGCGGGAGTGGTCCTTTAACTGAAATAAATCACTCAGGTAGTTTTTACTATTAATATCAGATTCATTTGATTAAAATATGTATAGATTAGATCTATTTTTTATCTTTTCCCCAAACTAATTAGGATTTTTACTAAATCAAGCAAAGTGAAACTGTATTTACAGATACAAGGTATGAATGAATTTACAGAAGATAAAATGAGTATATTACTAAACAAAAGTAGATTTTTAATACAAAAATGTACATTCCCCAAACATGAGCATTAGCAACAAACCGAGCCAAATAAAGTGATTAACTACTTCAGCCCTTAGTCGTTTTCACTTTATGTATCCGAGCAATGTTCACCTCCCATTCATTAGCCTATAACTTTATCACTACTTATCACAATGAACTGATCTATATCTTGTTTTTTCCGCCACCAATTAGGCTTTCTTTGGGTGGTACATTTTGCTAAGAGCCACTTTACTACAAATGCATTTTAAGAAGAAGAAAAAAAACTGAAAAAATTAATTACATGACTCCATAATTAAAACTCACGTATTGTATTTGCCCATTTGTCCCGGTTAATACACCGTTTAAATTATGTCCCCATCACAATGTATGGCGACAATATTTTATTTGGAAATAAAGGTGCATTTTTTTCCTTTTTGCATCCATCACTATTTACAAGTTTAAAAAAAAAATAGAAATATTGAATCTTTACATTGATATTTAAAAAGTTTAGACCCTTAGGTAAATATTTACGTGTTCTTTTTTTATATTGAACATTTTATTTGGGTATTTTTGGGAGGGTGGGATGTAAACAGTAATTTTTTTTTCAGTAAATGTGTTGATTTTTTTTTTTTATTACATTTGGTTGTAGTTTTACTTTTTGGCCACAAGATGGCAGCCATCAGTTTGTTTACATGACGTCACGTACACTTAGAGCCAGAAAAAGCGAAGCTTCTGAGAGAAGCTGTCGCTTTTTCTGCGGGGGAGAGGAATCAGTGATCGGGCACCATAGCCCGATTCACTAATTGCATGGCTAACGAGCACGCGGTCGGCCGCGGGAGCGCGCGCACATGGCCTCCTGGATGTAGCTAGTACATCTAGGAGGCGCACATGGCCTCCTGGACGTAGCTAGTACGTCCAGGAGGCGAAAGTAGTTAAAGAAAGTAATATAGTGTGATATCTGTTAAAACAAATCAATATAGTGTGATATCTGTTTAATTTTCACATGCTCTTATTTTTTAGCCACTGCAATTACAGTTTTACTTAGTTTGGAGAATCCTCTCCGTGCCTTTGCATACCATTTTTTTCTAACTGTGCAATTTTTATAAAATCTGATCTGATTTACAGCTCTGACTAATGAACTCTTTTGCATACTAAACCTTACCTGGGGTCAAAATATATTATGTGCAGCTGATGTTCAATAACTTATTTACCTTTGCAGTACATATTAACCCCTTCACCTCCAAGGGTTTCCCCCTTTAAAAAAACTGCAATTTTCACCTGTCAGCGCTCCTTCCCTTAATTCGCCTATAACTTTATTACTACTTATCACAACGAAAGAATCTATATCTTATTTTTTTCCCGCCGCCAATAAGGCTTTCTTTGGGGGGTACTATTTGCTAAGAATTATTTTATTCTAAATGTGTACTAACAGGAAAAATAAGAAAAAAAAAAGGAAAAAAATCATTATTTCTCAGTTTTAGTTTTAAAATAATACAGTCTACCGTAATTAAAACCCACACCTTTTATTTACCAATTTGCCTTAGTAATTGCAACGTTTGAATTTTTTCCCTACTACCATGTATGATGCCAAAATTTTATTTGGAAATAAAGGTGCATTTTTTCAGTTTTCTGTCCATCCCTAAGTACAAGGAAGCCCATAATTTATAAAGTAACAGTATTATACCTCTTGACATACATATTAAAAAAGTTCAGTCCCTAAGTTAACTATTTATGTATTTTTTTTTTAATTGTATATTTTTTTTTACCCAAATTTTTTTGGGGTAACTATTGGGGCGTTTGGGAGGTAATGCGTTAATTTTAAATGTTAAAAAATGTAATTTAAAAAACAAAAAGTGTGAAGATGTAATTTTAATATTTGGCCACAAGATGTCCTTGCGCATAAATTCCCTATGTGTAGTATTACTACGCAAAGAGAAAGTAATGAGTGCATGTGTAAGCATTGGTTTTTAGTGAATGGTAGCGCAGTCTAATAGATGATTCGGTGATTCACACGGGGACTTTTATCAAAGGAACTTTGTATTCCCATTCACTGATCTCCCGGCTAACAATTGGCTGCGGTAATGATAGTAGGAGCGCGCGGGGGGGTGTAGAGAGGATCAGGAAGGGACTTAGTAGCTGCACGGGACGTAGTTACTCGTCCCGGGGGAGGGTGAAGTGGTGGAGTACGGTACTTTCAACACGTTGCATGCACAGTATATTTTACCCAGATATTGGAGAATATCCTTCAATGGGAAAAAAAACATTAAGTGCTGATTTGCACATCATTTCCACCATATATTTTACAGTACAAATCCCAAGAACACCATGTGGACCACCTCACAACTAGTAAGTTACGAGTTGCAATGTCAATAACATGATTGATTACAATAAAGAGAGCACCCCAGAGTGACTAAGGCCCCAATTTAATTGTCGTTTCTCACATTTCCTCCCAGGAGTCATTTTTTTTATTTATAATATATTTTTTCAGCATAAGGCAATTGAAAAAGCACTACAAAGTACAAAAAGAAATATCAAACATATTTTGAGTTTTTTTTTTTTTTTTTTTTTTTAAATATTGTGCAGGTCTGCAAAAATACTGGTCTGCATTGTTGGTTGACTGGTCAGAATTCAGTGAGACTTTTTGACATTTGTGTACCTTTTGTGGTAAAATAGTATATAGTTGTTTGCATTTATGAATTGCTAAATATGTTGTTTGGCTTGTATCCCTGCAGGCCTGCATCATGTTTTATGGTTATCACAGTAACTGCAAGGAGTTGCGTACATATCAAGCCTCTGAGGAAGAAACTGTGAGTCGGAAGATAAGTGTCTGGAATGCTGTGATTATCATACTCATGTCTGACAAATTTATGCTTTTTATTCACTTGACTGTATTTTTGGTCTTACATATATTGATGAAAAGCGATTTTACTGTACAATAAAATTTACACATTGGAAACTGCTATTTTTTTTTCTTTCATGAGCTCTATGAAACTTCACGGTATGGTTATTCGAGTGAGGTGATATTATTTATCACTGAACTGTATAAAAAAATGGGGGGGGGGGGCAGCAAACCAGCTCATCAGGCGGGTGGCACTTGCTGACCACCGACTGACACTGCATCATCAATCCTCGCTAGGTTTCAGTCTACCTCAGTTTTCTTACCATTGCTATTTGGCAGAGTGGCCAGTCCCACAATTCATGACAGCTGCTTGGCTTACTGTGTGCAGGGTTCACCCTCTCCCTTTTGTCGTCATATGCCCCAACTACCACTGATGGGGGTATGACCCATTGATAACGCATCCTCATTGCTAAAGCCAAGGGTTCATTTTTTTGCTAGCTGTCCACAATTAAGTCACAAGAACAAAGCCTCTGCTTCTTAGTTTTAGCATGTGATGAAACTTAATGTAATTATCATGTGACTAGTGTGAACTGTGTTAAAAACAGGAAGAATAAATCTATGAGCAGAGTTTTATATTTATAGCAAGAATTAGGTACTTTTAATTATTGCAGAAATGTGACCTATTTGTTTATGTAAAAGGAGACTTTACGAACACCTCTCTGCCCTTAGGAAAGGAAATATCCCTTTGAGTTAGAATAATTCTAAGACACAAAAAATGATACTGTCTGTGTACTAATAATTATATTTACTTATTTTATAACCAGGTTTGCAGTAGTACATGGGGTTATTGTAGCAGACCAAAGAGAGGACCACAGTTTATAAAGGCTCTGTGACAACATTTACTCCCAGTTGCTCCCAATGCCAGCCTTATGATGCATAAGGCAAATCAGAAACATGACAAAAAAAATACCAAATAAGGTGCGTCCATGGTGCAGGGGTGTCTTGTGGATCCTCTCCCCTCAATTATTATGTCCCCTTGTGCATTTTGTGTCCTCCTCTGTCCCCCCTTTGTGTCGTCCTCTTCTGTCCCCCTGTGTCTGGCCACAAGTGCCATCCCTGCTGCTCCCTCTGCCCCCCCCCCCCTTTGTCCAGACCCGCCGAACTGTTCCATCTGTTCGTGTGCTCCAAGCGGCAAGCCATGTAGCTCCACTCGTCATCCTCCAGACACGCACATATAATCAGCTGTTGCAACGAGAACTGACAATCATCGTGTCTCTGTCTGCTGACAGGAGCCAATGGTCTCACAGGCTGGACCAGGGCTCCGTCATTGAGGCCAATCATTGCACGTCCACTGCATGCTGCTTGGAGCACACAAATGGATGGAATGGCTCGGCGGGTCTGTAAGGGAAAGAATGGCACTTGTGGAAGGACACAGGAAGAGGAAGGGAGCAGCAGGGATGGCACTTGGGGGCGGACAACTTTGCATCAATGCGAATTGTATTATTTGGACAAATAAGATGCACTGACTTTCTCCCCCTACATTTGGGGGAGAAAAAGTGCACCTTATGGTCCGAAAAATACAGTAATCAATAGAATCCAGATAGAAATGCCAGGTATAGGATAGACAGAGTTTCAAAGTGATTCTTTGGACAAAAGTTCAATTCCTTCAGTAGACTGTATTTATGCAAGTAGTGCTTACATAGGCTGAAGTCAGCTCATATTCTGGATTTCTGCGTAGACTTTTGGTTTATGATCAGGATGGGAGGGAGAGAAGTAATGGAGTCGAGGGAAGAGTGAAGCATTAAAACTGAACTCCAGACAGAAAGCTAAATGTCAAGCTGAAAGCAATTCTACAGTAAGTATTGGTGTCAGCTTCAATCAGATAAAAAAAACCAACAACTTAGAGGCAGTTTACACCGATGGATCATTTCAGAGAAGTTCCAGAATGAGTCACTTCATATACAAGAGACCTAATCATTCACCCAAAAGTAAATTACTGTCTTTGAATGGCATTTTCATTTTAAATGACCAGGGGAAAAATCCTAATGAGCTGGTATAAAAGCATGTTACGAGTTTCTCATCATCGTTGTCATTGTCCTTAACTTATTAAGTGTAAACATATTACTCAGTGTTGAACATTATTTAATGGCCTATTTGAATAATATTTTTCACTGGGTAATTAGTAAAGATGGCACAGTGAAAACAATGACTTTCAGTTAAAGCTAGGAGTACACAATGTCCTGAATGGTTTTCTATAACACACATTCATTGTTAAAAGGTGCTTTCTTATAGTGCAAACCATAGGTAAATATCATGGCTAACCACTAATTTCCTGAGAACTGTGAGCGGCAAAACTATTTTAAGAATAACTGTACAAGTATTTCCTCACTACGAGCTGTGAAGCAATTCATGTGCTTCTATTCCTTTACTTCTGCTGGGGGAAGAAGCACAGCATTTTTTTAATAGCTTATGCTGTGTGCATTATTTTCCTAAATAAGATCCATACATAACTGACCTAAATGATCGTGCAGGATACACACATTAATGCAATGCCTCCCAAATTAAGATCACAAGAGCAAGGGAGAATAAATGAGACATTTAAGTAAATACAATGCATGGACTTGCCTGAATGTGCATTTTAATTATTGCTTTGCCAATCAGAGTAGCTCCAAAGAAAGTCCAGAAGGGAACCAGGAAATGTCCACATGTTATTCCTGCCAGGTCAAAAAGGGGATTTGGAATCTGAGAAGATAAGAATTTAAAAGCAGAAAGTAAATACATCAAACTTTATTATACGGCTTTACAGAGCCATGTGTTTTGCCAGTATACAATGTATTAGGGGATTACTGTAACCTACTGTATATAAAATGTCAATCCATTAAAGTGTGCAGACTGCAGGGACTCATTGTGAAAATGGAAGACCTTGTTCTCATTGGTACTCACAGAGTGTGCAGGAAACATGCACGGTTGTTATGCAAGTTCTGCTGCGCTTGGAAACTCCCATTCAATTGTACTGAATGGGACTGAAACCCAATTGCAGGAAAATCTAGCATGCAATACACTTATAATCCAGGAAACAGTCCAGCAGCAGACCCAGGGTGAGTCAAGTCTTAAAAGGAACCAGAGATGTGAGACCTATGGAGGATGCCATATTTATTTCCCTTTAAACAATACCAGTTGCCTGGCAGCCCTGCTTATCTTTCTGGTCAGTAGGATCTAAATCACACACCTGAAACAAGCATGCAGCTAATCTTATCAGATTTGTCAAAAACATCTGATCTGCATGCTTGTTCAGGGCATATGGCTTAAAGTATTAGACGCAGAAGATCAGCGATATAGAAAGCAAACATGCATTATTTAAAAGGATGGAAAACATGTCAGCCACCATATCCCTCCTCACTTCGGGCTCCCTTTAAAAAGAACCCATGGCATGAGACCTGGCAGTCCTGCTGATCTTTCTGATCAGCAGGGTTTAAATCATACACCTGAAACAAGCATGCAGCTAATCTTGTCAGATTTTTCATAGACATCTGATCTGCACGCTTATTCAGGGTCTATGGCTACAAGTAATGGAGACAGAGAATCTGCAGGACAGCCAGGCAATGTGCATTATGTAACAATGAAATAAACATGTCAGCCTCCATATCTCTCTCACCTCGGGTTCCCTTCAAGTTAGTCATACATGGGTTGATGCCAGTCAAATTGATCTTTCTTCAGTCAGAAAATGATCAGGTGGTACTGTTTGACTCTCTGCCGCACTTGCTATTGATTACATTTAGGTGGAAAACTAATTGAAAATTATTAAACACTATGTGGCCATTTATTCCTCTCTCCCCAATCATTCCACCACCTGCTAGGAGATTTTACAACTTCACTGTTTCCATCAACAGACTGCCTAAAATCAAAAAGTGCTCAAGCATTGTTAGGGAGTAACGGATTTCCTGCACATCTGATGAAAGCAAGAAAAATTGCTACCCTAATGCATGGCTACCCTTAGAGTTTTTCATAATAGACAAAAGAAGTTAGGAATGTGCAAAGCTGTATTTGATTATAAAGGGATGTTCTGAACAGCAGATTATTGAAGTGTGGAGGCAACAGACTATACCGCTTGTGTGGAAGTACAGTGAAGACTATAAAACATGTGCAGTCAATGAAAATCAACCTAGGACAGACATACAAGAAATGCAAACAATTACCGACCATAGAAAGGAACGTTCATGTGGCAGAAACGTGTTACTGATAAAGGAAAGAATGCATTCCTTAAAAATATGCAGACCTTAAACTGAACTGGATAATTAGCCTACATCCTAGGTTATGACCTCTTTATTTTAAGGACTGCTGCTGATTCCAGTAAAGGTCCTGTATATGTCATACTAGAGATAATTAGGTATGTAAAACAGGTATCTTTACACACAGACTGGAGAGCTTACCTTTACTGCGATACTATAGATATCAGAACATTAGTAATACTAAAATCTAATTCTCAAAGTGCAATTCCAGTTTCCAGACTGAATTGCACCCCATTACAGCATACTGAGAAAAATTATACTTGCTTAATTAAATTCCATTCACAGTTCTTTTCTAACCTGGGCAGCTTTATAGGAAAAACGTCTAATGTAAAACAAAAAAGTAAAAGATGATGGAGTGACAAGGACAAGGCAGTGAAGAGCAGCTTCATAGTGTTATGAGTCAGGATTTTTCTGAACCAAAGTCTACAACTACTCGTATGAAAAGGCACAAGTAGAGAAAGAGGTCCAACAATACTGGGAGGGAAGGGCTACATTCAATATACAGATATAAATGTTTCTGATGCTGAAACTGGGAAATTACCATAAAAGTGGGTATCCTGAATGATTTACTGCATTCTATTAAATGTCAATACAGTGCCTCTTTACTTGCTGCCTAGGCCGAGTTTAACACAACATGTGTACATAGCTTAAAGAGAAACTCCAACCTCGAATTGAACTTTATCCCAATCAGTAGCTGATACCCCCTTTTACATGAGAAATATAATGATTTTCACAAACAGACCATCAGGGGGCGCTGTATGGCTGATTTTGTGCTGAAACCCATCCCACAAGAAGCTCTGAGTACCGTGGTACTCTGGGCAAACTGCCACAATGTAACAATGTTCACAGACAGGAATTAGCTGTTTACAGCTGTCTCTAACAGCCAAAACAGCTAGGAGCAGCTACATAACCTGCCCACAGTAACAATGTCACCATGTAATACATGTCAGAATGTAATTCGGGGAGAGGAAAGATTTTACAATGAGCAAACACTGACTAAATCATTTATCCATAATTATGGTAAAAAATGAAGCACCTTTTTTACTACATTATTTTCACTGGAGTTCCTCTTTAAAGTCAATACCCTCCCAAGTTCATAAGAATAAGGAAAATTAGGTTCCAATTAGAATGGCTATACATGATGAGATGACGTTTTTCAACATATTAGAAAGACTAATTAAAAACATTAAATCTAACAAAAAATTAAAAAGTAGAAAACTCTCAATTGATTTTAACTTAACTAATATATCTACTGAGAATTGACTGGGAATCCCTGTTCTTTTATCAACCAATCACTTGTTGGAACAGGATCAATGGCTATACAGCTTTGTATTGCATCAAACAGTATAAAGCTAGCAGTGGTGTAGCAGTCTGCTGTAATCAAGAATGAAAACCACATAACAAGGTAAATGATCATGAAGACATCAATCTTTTACCTGACCTAGTAAAGATCTACAAGTGCATGGCCAGCATTAGGCAAATGATGATTCTATGATGCAGCTTACCTTGTGTATATACCAAGTAGTTTGATCTACAGTTAAAATTACAACAAACTACATCTGAAAAATTGATGTACAATATACAGTGCATCCGGAAAGTATTCATAGCACATCACCTTTTCCACAATTTGTTATGTTACAACCTTATTCCAGAATAGATTCAATTCATTTTTCCCCTCAGAATTCTACACACAACACCCCATAATGACAAGGTAAATAAAAGTTTACACGAGGTTTTGGAAAATGTATTCAACATCAAAACCTGAGAAATGACATGTACATAAGTATTTACAGCCTTTGCTCTATACTTTGTCGATGCACCTTTGGCAACAATTACAGCCACAAGACTTCTTGAATATGGTGCCATAAGCTTGGCACACCCTTGTCCAGTTTTGTCCATTCCTCTTTGCAGCACCTCTCAAGCTCCATCAGGTTGGATGGGAAGCGCCGATGCACAGCCATTTTAAGACCTCTCCAGACATGTTCAATCGGATTCAAGTCTGGGCTCTGGCTGTGCCACTCAAGGGCATTCACAGAGTTGTCCTGAAGCCACTCCTTTGACAACCTGGCTGTATGCTTAGGGTTGTTGACCTGCTGAAAGATCAACTGCCGCCCCGCTTTCAGTTCAAGAGCGCTCTGGAACAGGTTTTCATCCAGGATGTCTCTGTACATTGCTGTAGTCCTCTTTTCCTTTATCCTGACTAGTTTCCCAATTCCTGCCACAGAAAAACATCCCCACAGCATGATGCTGCCACCACCATGCTTCACTGTAGGGATGGTATTGGCCTGGTGATGAGCGGTGCCTGGTTTTCTTCAAACGTGATCCCTGGCATTCACACCAAAGCATTTAATTTTTGTCTCATCAGACCGAAGATTTTAGTTTTTCGTGGCCTGAGGTTGAGACTCCTTTAGGTGCCTTTTGGCAAACTCTAAGTGGGCTGCCATGTGCCTTTTACTAAGGAGTGGTTTCTGTCTACTGAGCTTTCAACCCCCAAAATTGGCGAGTTGCGATTGTCCCCAATCTCGAGGGGAAGGGAGGAGAGGTATTCCCTGCTTTAACTCCCACTGGGGGCGTTCTGCAGGCCTTGGCCAGCAGCTCTGCCTCTACAAGGCCGCTCCCCAGCCTCCCTACATGCTGCTCAATTCTGTGACCTCCCCAGAGGTCACAGAATTGAAAGTGAGCCCTAGAAGACCACAGGAGTGGTGGAGAGCAGTGGGGATTGTAGCTACCTGATCCGCCCAGCCTCCCAGATCAGGTAGCATTGTTTTTTTTTGTTTGTTTTCGTTTTTAATTTACATCCCCACCTTGGGTTCACTTTAAAAGGCATTTTATTGACAATTTTGAAAATATCACCTAGGGGAAAACTAAGGAGAAAAAATGTATTGCATATGGGCCCTGGTGATTTTGAATTTCTCCCACTTACAGTTGGAGGCAACTGTGTTCAGTGGGTCCTTCACAGCAGCAGAATTTTTTCTGTCACCTTCTCCAGATTTGTGCCATGAGACAATCCTGTCTCGGAGGTCTACAGATAATTCCTTTGGCTTCATGTTTGGTCAAATGTGGGACCTTATATGGACAGATGTGTGCCTTTTCAAATCATGTCCAGTCAACTGAATTTACCACATGTGGACTGCAATTAAGCTGCTGAACCATCTCAAAGATGATTGGGGGGGGGGGGGGGGGGGGAATAGGATGCACCTGAGCTTAATTTTGAGCTTCATGGCAAAGGCTGTAAATACTTATATACATGTGCTTTCTCATTTTTTTTATTTTTAACATATTAGCAAAAATCTCAAATTAAGCTTTTATTCACATTGTCATTATTGGGTGTTGTGTGTAGAATTCTGAAGAACAAATTAATTGAATCCATTATGGAAGAATGATGTTACATTACAAAATGTGGAAAAAGTGACGTGATGTGAATACTTTCCAGATACATTGTATATGCTTAATTTAAAAACAAAGATGACATTTCTACCATGTGGATCAACTCCATAATGGTGTCCCATACATGGTACAATGTTTTTTCATCCAATCTTACCATTTCTATGTAATATAAGGAAACTGTCTAAATTATCCTTTCAGTATATTAACTTAATTTACCCTTATACTACATAGAAATGGTAAGATTGGATGAAAAAAATTGTACCATGTATGGGCACCATTAGTCACAATAAATCATCTCACGCAAGAACAATAATACTGAAATAGAAAGCCTTAATTTATAAATAAAGTGGCAACACTATGTAATGGATTGCATGAACTGATTATAATAATAACAAAAAGCAAAGTGCATGCAAACAGTGTAAATATAAACAAAAATACAACTGCTGAAGGAGCAACATCAAAAAGCACTGGTGAAAAAGTGAATGCCAGTGAACATTAAAAGGTGTGGGAATAACAAGAGGAGATGAAAACAAATATCAACTAATGGCTCTGTTCCTGGCAGGCTCTAAAAGATTTGATACTGTAATGTGCCCACACTTCACTATCATATTGGGGGGGGGGGGGGGGGGGGATCATTTGGAAATCTGTATTTACTAACTCAGCAGAGTATTATAATTCCCTGAATGAAATGAATCTTTGGGATTGATGGAACAGGTTTTTAAATTATATATTATTTGGTAATATTTTGATTTAATGAAAATGTATATTTTCAAGAATTGGTGCAGCTTTTCCTGGTTATTGCAATGCTGGAGATGATGATGTAACTTCAACCTGCTTGCACATCTCAGGACGGGAATGGTGCTTCATCCAGATGCTAGCAACACCATTTAGTGCAGTGTGAAATGTATTTAAATCGAACCTATAATAAGTGATTATGAAAGCTGCCATTGATGACCTTCATCTAAAAATATTATGCTTCCCTGGTTCTGTACTTACAACACCTGAACTGCATACTTACTTTGCATACTAAATACTAACTTCAAAAGCTGACTTAAAGGCTACATTAGTTTAATGCCTGTTGCAGGCATATCAAAAAAAGCTGAAGCCAGGGGATCAGCATGAAATTCAGGCAAAAAGTATTTTTTAAACCAGGTTAGCAATGGCAGCTTTTGTGATGTCTCAGTAAAGAGCCGCTTTGAAGAGACTCTGTAACAAAATTTTCGGCCTTATTTCTTCTATCCTATAACTGTTCTAATGTGGTCTGGATTACAGCAGCCTTTTCTAGTTGCACTGTCTCTGTAATATATCTAATCTTCTTTTGCTTGTCAAGCTTTGTCGACCCAGGGAGGAATGGGCTGCCTCTGTTGTAATGAATACAAGTTAAGCACGCTCCCTGCATGCTCTGTGTGCTTTGTTTATTTGTGAGGCTGAGGGGGGATGGGGGGCTGCCTGTCACATGCTGAGAAACTGTGGGAATCCCAGACTGGAGTGCAGATAAGTCACTATGTAATAAAAACGTGTAGTATACTGTAACATGAATATATATATATATATATATATATATATATATACATATGTATATATACATATATACATATATACATATATACACACATATATATATACATACATACATACATACACACACACCCACAACCATCACTTCCTGGTTAGCAGCCATGATTTTTGTTTGTAAACACTGCCTAAAACTGGCGATTAAGAGCCAGGATTGTGGTGGGGAGCGGCAAAGAGGGATTCAGGAGATAAAAGTGACTAGATTTGTACAATAAAAAAAAACATACCAATCGGACAGTACAGATTCTCTTTGAAGTAGTAGTACAGTACAGATTCTCTGTTAGAAGTAGTAGAAGGCTACTGAAAAACAGAGTTAGGTTTACACTATGTGCATGTGCACCTACAATATAGATCATCACAGTGAATTCTATGCACTGTCTGCTGTGTCCACCCATATAATCATGACATCCACATTAAGTTTAGTGTCATAAAACACTCAAAATACTGCTATGTGACTGGCAACCTTTACAAAGAAATTACTTCTCACTTCCCCATATTCTGTATTCAGTGAAATGCTGAAGCACTAATAAGATTTCTAGGATGAGACGCAGTGCAGGCAATTTGCAAGGGAGAAAGTAAGAAATATTTTAAAATCTGCTTAATTTAATAAGATCTGAATATACTGCAGCTCGGTCAGTATCCATATAGGCACCAACTAGGTTTCCAGGTTTGAATGGTGGCCAGAATTTTGCCTGCAAGAAGTTTGCATGCTTTGCTTATGTTAAAGCTTAATCTAGTAAATCTGGTTCCTTCTCACATCCCCCCCCCTAAAATAGAGATAAATTAATATGTGCCCCCCCCCCCCAAAAAAAACAAACATGTACATAAATTGGCTATGGTAGGGACAGTAGATAACGACTATGGTGGAGCTCAGAATGTGAGCAACCCCTGAGGGATGGTTAGTGATGTAACAATGTACTCTGTAAAGCACTGCGAAAGATGCCAGAACTTTACACATGATGATAAAAATGGTAGTATTATAACATTGGGTTAAGACCAACAATGCAATTACACTGCATTTTTTATTAGGGGCCCATTTAAGGACACTTAAACATTATTAAATGTTAATTTACTTAAATTTAAGTAAATTATACCTACTATAAACTATTCCTCGTGAACCAAGATTATTATACACTGAACTACCAACCAGACTTACACTGGCTGAAAAGAGAATAATTGCTAAAAGCATTATGCATCTTTAAAAAAGACTCACCGAAGCACAGGCCAAAATTCCCAAGAATCCAACTTTCTGCACCAGGTTTTGAACAGCAAGCTTCGCTCTTGATGCAAAATCCTAGAAAGTAAAATATTACACTATTAAACACATGAAGAAAAGTGCATATTTACTGAGGCAAGGTGAGCACATTTTATAGAATATTGGAGCGATAAGTATGCACTTGTTTACAGTTGTCTGTAATGGAGTCTTCAGCCGGCCATACACTACACAATTTTGCTTTCGACCACAAGTACGCTCGTAATTATGATCGATACTATGATTGACATTACGACTGACTTACCAAAAATCAAGATTGCGGTTCAGCATTTTGATATTATCAATTGTAATTACTTAAATCTACTTCCAATTTATGACTGATTAGGTGTTTTTGTCTAGTCAAGTGTCTAATTGGGCAAAAATATATGTATATATACAGTGTATGGCTACCTTTATAGACACAAAATATATGATTCAGTTTCTAGAAGAGGCAGCCAGTTAGCAACACACAGTTCAGATTCCCCAGTGATACAGTCATCATGGGTTACAAGCATGCTAAAATGTTACAGCAATCCACCTCATATTCAAATTGTTCAGAGCTTGGAACCAGGGACCAGGATTTCTCCTCTCAGATTCTGGTGTAGGAAAAAGGAGCAAATGTGGTGTCGCTGCTCACACCATATATATTCCTAAAAATCCAGCAGATGGGTATGGGCAACAAATACACTTCTGATCCATTTTTCTTTAATCAACTTTTTAGCTTTTCACCAATCAGTAATTATTAAGCTTCCTATATGTTGGTTAATATGCATTGTTTAATTTAGTTTGGTGTTACTTTATCGTGTTTGCTGTACTCTCAAACCTACCACTGCTATAATTAATGTACTAAGAAAATGTCTTGTTATTGTGACATTTTCTCATGTATTCAGGAATCAGAACATTGTGGAGAAATCTTTAAAAAAAGGAAAATACCCCAATATCATCAATTTATATCAAACTGTTTTCTGTTTTTTTGCACTTAAAGTTTAGCAATTAAAATATGTAACCATATTTCTGGTGATATTTCCACTGCACAAATCTTTGCATTTACACATGTCATGTCTTAATAATCTTAATTTTAAGGTTGAAAATATATATTTTTTAAGCATACTAAAAACACAAACTTTACTTGACTTACAAGCTGAACAATAATTTAACTTCAATTACATTATCAACATTCTATATTATAGTAAAACTAATAATAATACAAAATATTTAGATACATATATATTTTTGAATACATACACAAATATAAATATACAGGGACACAGTACATTTTGTGAAAGACAAAACCTTTACGTGTATAGATTTTCATCATTTAATTTACATGCTGGCTATTTATCTTGCATGTGGGAAAGAAGAAGGAGAATTAGGTCTTCATTAGTGGAAACAAAACCATCAAACTGCTACACTGATACATACATTTAGTCCCACGGTTTTTCGGGACACGGAAAGTGCATTACAAACGAAATACCATGGCTCCAAAAGGGAGCTTTAAATATTGATTTCCTTTATGCAGTATCAAGACATGGTTACAACTATTTAAGAAATTATGATTCTTATAACTAAATAACTGAAAATTCAGTAGCAATAAATATCAAATGTTGAGGAACCTGAGATTATTTCTGATTAAACATGTGTACAAGCTGCATATTTAATTTTCGAGATTTGTTAGAAAATGTCAAGGAAAAAAACTGCCCAGCTACTTTATCTAGAATGTTACAAATAATTATGGTTTGCTTAAGAAATGTGTATGTTGCATTAACTATATAATAAATGAAATATAAATATGTATGTATTCCACACACCATGCAGTTGAAAAACAACAAAAATAAACTATTAAAGTTATTTAAACCAAACAAATGGGTGTAATTAACCTTTACTGGACTTGTTTAGTTGCTTCATTTACTGTTCAGACGGATGTGAACTGAAATAATGCACCCTGGAAAACCCCAGTTTCAGTTGCAAACTAACTGACTTGTAGGGTTATAAGTTTAAGAATGAAAGCTACTTGACTTTGGTGAAAATAACTAATTTATAAAATTAACTATAATGTTCTTTTTTTTAGATGCACAATTACGTGGATGCAATATACATATATATATACTCACACACACATATATATATATATATATATATATATATATATATATATATATATAGATAAGATAGATAGATAGATAGATAAAGATAGATGATTTTATGTATGTATATTATATATATATAGATAGGATATTTATATTTATATATATATATATATATATATATATATATATATATATATATAGATGAGATATATATATATATATATATCTATATATATCTATATATAGATATAGATATATATATATATCACGTTTTTGTTTATAAAGTGAATGCGTGAGTATTATATTATTATATGTATACATATATCAAAATATTTTTAAGGCACACGGTCATAAAGACTAACATTAACTCAGCTCTAATACTATAGTTCTCATAATGCTGACTATTGGTAAATAGGAGAGTGGATCATGTCGAACAAGCGGTTATTGCCTGTCACATTTTGACAAATTGTAAACGCCATACAGCCAAATAAAATGGAGATAAAAAAAATTGTACATTTTTAGATTTCTGAAAAAAAAAATGAAATACTTTTTTTTTTTTTTTTTAAATTAGCACAGTTTTTCACACACTAGTTCAGTGGAATAGCATTAAATGCTTGACTCTCAAAGTAGCAATCTGGATAATTTGTGTATGTAAAAATTTAAAGGGAATTAAACCATCAGCTGAAAACGCTAATAGCAGTCTTAAGTATTTCAAATCTTTGAATCATGGTTTGCACAAGAACAGAAATATACAGACTGCTGCCCATCTTTGGCGGGTATTGAAGAAATGCAGATGGATATGCCTGCTTACAGGACAAATTATCTACGATACCATCTCAGCTTCACTTTTGTCCATACTCTCCCATATAGTCTTCAGAACTTGGTCACATCAGTCCTTTAAACATTTTCTTAAAGGGAAGGTCCAAGCAAAATAAAAAAATGAGTTTCACTTACCTGGTGCTTCTACCAGCCCCATGCAGCCATCCTGTGCCCTCGTAGTCACTCACTGCTGCTCCAATCCCCCGCTGGCAGCTTGCCGACCTCGGAGGTCGTCGGGCCGCATTGCGTACATTTTTACGCATTCCAGTCAGTGTAGGAACAGTAACACAAACATTTTACGCGTTAGTGGATCAATGCGTAAATTTTTACGCATTGATCCACTAACGCGTAAAAATTTATGTGTTAATGTTCCTGCATGAGCGGGAATGCGTAAAAATGTACGCAATGCGGCCCCTCGACCTCCGAGGTCAGCAAGCTGCCAACAGGGGATTGGAGCAGCAGTGAGTGACTACGAGGGCACAGGATGGCTGCATGGGGCTGGTAGAAGCACCAGGTAAGTGAAACTCCTTTTTTTATTTTGCTTGGACCTTCCCTTTAAAGATGTCATATATAATATTTTTTCTGAGCAAAAATTCTACTGCAACATGGACACACTGGTTGACGGCAACTTTTAAAATCCAGGGCATGTGGAAAGAATCTCTTAATTATCGGCTTAAAGAGCCAAAACTTGCCTGTTGGTGCTATGTACCTTCGTTGTTACTGTATACCTGTTAAAATGGAACTAAAAATAAATTGGCATTCCTATCTTCTAACAAAAGGAATTGCAGATCCTACATTTGCTCTGGAATTTTTTTATTTTTCTTTTAATTGGGGGGTGGGGGGGAGACTACTAGTGTAACGCCTGCTGCCCACAAGGAAAAATGGGTGGGGCTTAGTGGTTTGGAGATGCTTTCCAAAAGAGATGACATTACACATTAGCAGAGTAGCAATGTGACACATGTCATTCTGTGTCAGAACTGTCCTATTAAAGTCTGGATGTCAATACTGACAATTCCAGTTGCTTAAGAAATATAGAGAGAGTGATAACCTGTTGCAAACCCTACTATAGGATTGCAGCGAGCACTACATCTTAAAAACAATCAATCTATAGCATCTTCTGAATGCTGGATAATAGTGATTTCATAGCCAGACCAACTGAATTCCCTTTCCTATAAAGCCACATTAAAAAAAGAAAGAAATGGTGATCATTTTACAGCCCGGTTGTGCCGTTTCACACAGGGATTGAGGATGCTACATACAGTGACATCTAGGGATGGTTAATGAAATTCTAACAATTCAGTTGATACAGAATAATGCTAACTTTGTATGGAAATGGATGCTCGGCTCTCTAAAAGAGGGTCCCAGCCAGCAGTGGTGGGGCTAAGCAGGACATGGGAAGCCTCTGGTCCACATGAGTAAGTACATATATAGCTTAGGAGCTGCTCTGGCACATACATTCAACTCTCACATCGAATTTGCACAACTCCTTGAGAGGACAAAATAGGTTACTGCTGAGACTACCCATCACCAGGATTTGTGTAACCTAATGTGAGCGTATAGTATGTGTGCTTCTCTAAGTGGCTAGAGCACTACCCTCCCAACACTAGTGTTCAAGGTTAGCTTCCCAGCTAGGACACTATCTGCGTGGAGTTTGCATGTTCTCCCAGTGTTTGCATTAGTTCCCTCCAGATTTCCAAAACTTACTGGTAACGTTACCAGGATCACCTTTAAAGTAGCCTTAAAGGGAAGGTTCAGGGAGGGGAGTGAAAAAATAAAAATCAATTTCCACTTACCTGGGGCTTCCTCCAGCCCGTGGCAGGCAGGAGGTGCCCTCGGCGCCGCTCCGCAGGCTCCCGGTGGTCTCCGGTGGCCGACCCGACCTGGCCGGCTGCCAGGTCGGGCTCTTCTGCGCTCCAAGGCCCGGCACTTCTGCGTCCCACGCAGCCGCGCTGATGTCATCGGCCGTCCGCCGGGCTCTACTGCGCATGCGCATAACTACTGCGCCTGCGCAGTACAGCCCGGCGGATGTCCGATGACGTCAGCGTGGCTGCGTGAGACGCAGAAGTGCCGGGCCTTGGAGCGCAGAAAAGCCCGACCTGGCAGCGGTCTGGCCAGGTCGGGTCGGCCACCGGGAGCCTGCGGAGCGGAGCCGAGGGCACCTCCTGCCTGCCACGGGCTGGAGGAAGCCCCAGGTAAGTGGAAATACATTTTTATTTTTTCACTCCCCTCCCTGAACCTTCCCTTTAAAGGGAACCTAAACCGAGGAGGCTATGAACGGCGCCAAAAGAATAAAACAATGGTATAAAAGTTTTCAAACATAGATCTGGCCGAGGTGGATATCTGGCCGCTCCAAAGTACACTCCAAAGAACAGGTGTGTATTATAACACAAATTAAATATATATATATATATATATATATATATATATATATATATATATTCCACAACGCGTTTCGCGGGCGTGACCCCACTTCTTCAGGCAATTCAGATAGGAGTACATAGCAGCATAGGTCCAGATCTGCATTAAGCGCTTAATGCAGACCTGGACCTATGCTGCTATATACTCCTATCTGGATTGCCTGAAGTAGTGAGGTCACGCCTGCGAAACGCGTTGTGAAATCGTGGAGTGTAAATATATAAATACATTTCATTTGTGTTATAATACACACCTGTTCTCTAGAGTGTCCTTTGGAGCGGCCAGATATCGACTTCGGCCACGTCCATATTTAAAAAATTTTATATCATTGTTTTATTCCTTTGGCGCCTCCGCCTCTGTTCATTTGCATCGATTATTCACCCTAGTGGAAGGGCAGAGAACGTTTTACGTTTTTTTCCTAACTACAGAGAGCGACTTTTTAATCCTGAGTAGCGACAGGCTCATTCTCCCTACCTGCCGTTACAGTGGTTGCCTAAGAGGTAATCCTGACTTGTGAGTATTCTATACTTACCTTTCATTGTTCCTCCCTTGTGTCCATACATACTACACTATATTGGGCTCTCTGTGTCCGTGTTCTTTATCTCGTGAGAAGGATATGGTTTCCTATATGTTTCCTTTAAAAATAAGTTGCCGGACTCTCCTGCTGATCCTGTGTCTTTAATACTTTTAGCCACAGCCCCTCAACAAGCATGCAGATCAGGTGCTCTGAGTGAAGTCAGACTGGATTAGCTGCATGCTAGTTTCAGGTGTGTGATTCAGCCACTACTGCAGCCAAAGAGATCAGCAGGACGGCCAAGCAACTGGTGTTGTTTAAAAGGATACATCCATATCCCTCTCAGTTAAGGTTCCCTTTAAAGAGAAACCGTGACCAAGAATTGAACTACATCCCAATCAGTAGCTGATTCCCCCTTTACCATGAGAAATCTTTTCCTTTTCACAAACAGATCATCAGGCGGCTCTGTATGGCTGATATTGTAGTGAAACCCCTCCCACAGTGTCATGTAAGGACCATGGTCCTGACAGTTTCCTGCCTGTGACCCTCATTACATTGTGGGAAATAACAGCTGTCTACAGCTGGGTCCAACTGCCAAAAAAGCTAGCAGCAACTCCTTCCACTGACATCACCTGCCAGCATTAAAAATGTCTCCGTATGGTAAATGTCAGAATGTAAATCAGGGGAAGGAAAGATTTTACAATGGGAAAACACTGACTAAATCATTTATACATAATTATTGTAAAAATGAAGCACTTTTTTTATTACATTGTTTTCACTGGAGTTCCACTTTAAGGTACCCATACACTAGGTCGACTGTGATCGAATCTGCTGTGAAATCATTAACGCAAATGTTAACCGACTGACTGTTTTCCATCCAAAATTGGTCAATTCAGTCAATCAGTGCAGATGAAAAATTTTGCTTGATCGCTGGCAGGTCAGGAGCGCATTGTTAGTGGCATTAGATTTGTTGAGGACCGACGCAGCAATAATCTCACCTGTCCGGCTGGCGTGAGTCCCCGAGTCAGTGCTGTCACTATTTCAGGCTGGCTTTCTTCTCCATGCCCACTTAGTCACACATAGAGCACAATTCATTTACTTTTGCCCATGCAAATATTTTTTTTTCACTTTTTTCTAATTACGTAGCCAAATATAATAAATCTTTGTTTCACTCGGAGTTCACAGGACATATACTTACCTATTTGCCCGATGAAGCTGGTCACTACAGCGAAACGCGTTGCATCGCGGGGTAGTCAAATAAAGCTGATTTATGTCTGAAACATACCTAATGTTATATTTTGGGCCACCCTTGCTGGAGGGGTGTTATCCCCTATCCCCTATCTACAGAGAGCAACTTCTTAACCTGAGTGGGGTCAGGTTTAATCTCCCAATTTGCCAATCCAGTGGTTGCCTTGGTGGTAACCCGTGCTTGTGAGTATAATTAAATGCACTAAAATACTATAGATTATTTTAACATACTGCATTATAGGTGGCTCTTGGTATTCCATTTTGTCTAAATATGTTCTTAGATCACTTTTTCAAATAATTATGTAATCAAATATATAAATCTTAGTTTCACATGTCTAAGTTTTCTTCATCTACTTTGAGGACATGTTTGGAAATTAGAAGGTTATGTTCATATACAACTTTTAACATTTTAAAGGGTTCACAAACTTTCAATCACCCGTATCTATCAGTCACTATGTTTGAGGCACAACCTGGATAACCATGGTGCTCTGGTAGTCACAGACTGCAATGGAAAAATGGCCTTTGTTTAACCACTTGCCGACCGCACGCTTATACCGTGCGTCGGCAAAGTGGCAGCTGCAGGACCAGCGACGCAGTACTGCGTCGCCAGCTGCAGGCTAATTGATCAGGAAGCAGCCGCTCGCGCAAGCTGCTTCCTGTCAATTCACGGCGGGGGGCTCCGTGAATAGCCTGCGGGCCGCCGATGGCGGCTCGCAGGCTAAATGTAAACACAAGCGGAAATAATCCTCTTTGTTTACATTTGTACGGCACTGCTGCGCAGCAGCGCCGTAAGGCAGATCGGCGATCCCCGGCCAATCAGCGGCCGGGGATCGCCTCCATGGGACAGGGGACGTCCTGTCACTGGCTGCACAGGACGGATAGCGTCCTGTGCAGCCTCGATCGCCAGGGGGGCAGCAGGTAGGAGAGGGAGGGGGGAATTTCGCCGCGGAGGGGGGCTTTGAGGTGCCCCCCCCCCCCCGCATCACCCAGCAGGCAGAAGAGATCAGACCCCCCCAGCACATCATCCCCATAGGGGGGAAAAAAGGGGGGCAATCTGATCTCTCTGCCTGCTACCTGATCTGTGCTGGGGGCTGCAGAGCCCACCCAGCACAGATCAGTAAAAACAGCGCTGGTCCTTAAGGGGGGGTAAAGGGTGGGTCATCAAGTGGTTAAAAAAAAAAAAATCAGCCTGTTTCTTTTCAACTTTAACATGTCCTCTTATAGACATGTGATCATGAGACAGACCTGGAGAAAAAAACCATCATGGTCAGGTTTCCTGAAAAGAAGCTTAATATTCAACCAGAACTACAGCAAAATCCTGGCTGATAAAATAACTGTTCTGGGAAATGACCCCATCATGTAATGTGAGGCTACTGTGTTCAAGTATATAAAGCTCTCTTATACCAAGTGGTGGTTAAGACCACAAACTGCTACTAAAGAAAATTAGAAAATACAAATAGTTGGTCATTTGTTCAGTTGTTTCTCTTTTTTTAAAACCCATACTTATACTACATTTAGGAGTGATTACAAATGGTTAAATTTGAAATTCCCATGGCTTATGAAAATACTTTCCCTTCATACAAGTGTACAAAGTATTCAAAAAATGAAATAGACAATATTTCATTTCTACTGCCTTCCCTAAGACAGTACAATGGAATCAAACATGCCTGCTGGATAAAGGCTGTCTGTGGTCAGGCAGTAAAATGTTGTCTGCTGCCTCCAATGCATACACAATAATTAGCTCAGTGGAATAAAATGTTCTGATTGCAGGATATGAGCATGACACAGACTTAAACAGCAGCAAATCTCATCAGGTTTGTAGTTTAAAAAATGGAGCAGCAAAGGATTCATCTCTATCATACTAATTTCAGGTAAGGGTTTAAGAAGTATAACAGATCAAAACCTAGTCAATTTAAGGAGGAAGTTAGCAACAGTCTCATGCCAAGTAGACTTTAAAGAAAAACTAAAGTCATGGAAAAAATTCAAGCTAGAAGACCATGATATCTGTAGTTTCCCCCTTTTATTTGCTCCTTTACAATTAACTGAAAATGTGCTACAGAATTTGACCATTGAGGAAAATAAGCATAGATAAATAACCGCAATTCTGTTCCAGTAGATATGTGTCTGAGTGAACAGTTATTGACCCCTCCCCTCTAAACTTCCTGTATTACAAGCAGCTGTGTCAGTCCTGCCACCAGTTCTGGACAGGGGTGACAAAGAAAATAGAAGCCCTTAAATCGTGCAGTACTGGAGATAAACTTAACACAGGGATTTATATTTACTTGGGGCTTCCTCTAGACCCCTGTAGTCCTTGGGCTCAGTTGTTGTCCGTCAGGTACCATCCATTTGTTTGTTGCCAGCGACCCCGGTAAAGTCTACCGCGCATGCGCCCCTCCTTGGTTGTGCTACTGAGGCCAGGAGTTTTCTGCCCCTGCACAGTTACAAGCCTTAACCAACTGCGCAGACCAAGGAGCCATGTGGCTAGGGCGGCCAGCGAAAGAATGGAGAGTACTGGGAGGATGTGGATAGAGCCCATGGATTACAGGGGGCTAGAGGTAGCCACAGGTTATATATCCTTGTGCTATGTTTATCTCAGGGTTACTTCAAGGTGGCTATACACAAGGTTATCAAAACGTTTGATTGTATTCATTATTTTATTGGAAAAATCAATGGAATTTTCAGTATTACAGATATTTTAATCTATTGACAGTAGTAGAAAATTCTGCTGTGTTTTTTTTTTTAAATTGAGTACCGTATATAATCAAATATAAGCCGACCTGAGTATAAGCCGCCCCCCCCCCCCCCCAACTTTTACATAAAAAAAACTGTGGAAAAAGATTGACTCGAGTATAAGGTCAGGGGTTGCATTGGTGGCAAAAGATGAACCTAACCCATATCAGCAAGAGGTTAATGCTTTTGCACATCAGTGTGGTTTAAAGCAGCATCAGCAGGTAGTTACCTATCCTCTACAGGATCTTCTCAAAAAAATAGCATATTGTGATAAAGTTCATTATTTTCTGTAATGTACTGATAAACATTAGACTTTCATATATTTTCGATTCAAATGCACACTAGTGAAGTAGTTCAAGCCTTTTATTGTTTTAATATTGATGATTTTGGCATACAGCTCATGAAAACCCAAATTTCCTATCTCAAAAAATTAGCATATTTCATCCGACCAATACAAGAAAAGTGTTTTTAAAACAAAAAATGTCAACCTTCAAATAATTATGTTCAGATATGCACTCAATACTTGGTCGGGAATCCTTTTGTAGAAATGACTGCTTCAATGCGGCGTGGCATGGAGGCAATCAGCCTGTGGTACTGCTCAGGTGTTATAGAGGCCCAGGATGCTTCGATAGCGGCCTTAAGCTCATCCAGAGTGTTGGGTCTTGCGTCTCTCAACCTTCTCTTCACAATATCCCACAGATTCTCTATGGGGTTCAGGTCAGGAGAGTAGGCAGGCCAATTGAGCACAGTAATACCATGGTCAGTAAGCCATTTACCAGTGGTTTTGGCACTGTGAGCAGGTGCCAGGTTGTGCTGAAAAATGAAATCATCTCCATAAAGCTTTTCAGCAGATGGAAGCATGAACTCACTTTTGAACCAGAAACAGCGGCAGAAGCGCCTGACCTGGGCTACAAAGAAGCAGCACTGGACTGTTGCTCAGTGGTCCAAAGTACTTTTTTTCGGATGAAAGCAACTTTTACACATCATTCGGAAATCAAGGTGCCAGAGTCTGGAGGAAGACTGGGGAGAGGGAAATGCCAAAATGCCTGAAGTCCAGTGTCAAGTACCCACAGTCAGTGATGGTCTGTGGTGCCATGCCAACTGCTGGTGTCGGTCCACTGTGTTTTATCAAGGGCAGGGTTAATGCAGCTAGCTATCAGGAGATTTTGGAGCACTTCATGCTTCCATCTGCTGAAAAGCTTTATGGAGATGAAGATTTCATTTTTCAGCACGACCTGGCACCTGCTTACAGTGCCAAAACCACTGGTAAATGGTTTACTGAATATGGTCTTACTGTGCTCAATTGGCCTGCCAACTCTCCTGACCTGAACCCCATAGAGAATCTGTGGGATATTGTGAAGAGAAGGTTGAGAGACGCAAGACCCAACACTCTGGATGAGCTTAAGGCCGCTATCGAAGCATCCTGGGCCTCCATAACACCTGAGCAGTGCCACAGGCTGATTGCCTCCATGCCACGCCGCATTGAAGCAGTCATTTCTGCAAAAGGATTCCTGACCAAGTATTGAGTGCATAACTGAACATAGTTATTTGAAGGTTGACTTTGTTTGTTTTAAAAACACTTTTCTTTTATTGGTCGGATGAAATATGCTAATTTTTTGAGATAGGAAATTTGGGTTTTCATGAGCTGTATGCCAAAATCATCAATATTAAAACAATAAAAGGCTTGAACTACTTCAGTTGTGTGTATTTGAATCTAAAATATATGAAAGTCTAATGTTTATCAGTACATTATAGAAAATAATGAACTTTATCACAATATGCTAATTTTTTGAGAAGATCCTGTATTACCTCACAATAGAACACTTTCCAAACACACACAGCTTTGGTGCAGAGTAACTGACAGAACAGATTGTTACAATTAGCAAACATCATAAGGGCTGGAGGCAGCAACACACCCTGAAGTCCCAACAATTGCAGGCCTGGTGTTTGCACCATGAACAAATCTAAAATAAAGTGTCCCCGTGCATCGTCGCAGGTAAATATGCCACGCGCACCACTCTGCCGGACCGGGGGACAAAGCACACATCGGGAGACACCACAAGCTTTGTGCTGTATGTAAATGTGCGGCGGCCACACTGCTCTGGCGGGGGACATGGAACACAGCGGGAGACAGCACAAAGCTGTCACTTTTGTATGCAAATCCGCGGCGGCCGCTTTGCTCTGGTGGAGACGGGGGACACTTTATTTTAGATTTGTTCAGGGTGGGGGTAAGTGACTCTAGTATAGGCCGAGACCCCCACTTTCAGGACACTTTTTTGGACCAAAAAACTCGGCCTATACTCGAGTATATATGGTAGTGTATGGTGGATTGGTTTGATTTTGCATTGGATAAAAAAAAAATACATAAAGAATATAAAAAAAAAGAAAAAATAGTATGGTTCCTTCTAAACACTTGCCCCTTTGAATGACTAGCACAACTGTTCATGACGAGTTTGGTCATCTTTGCATTGTGTGTATTGGAGTCACCCAGCATCTGCAAGTCTTTAGAGAACCTGAAGACATAACATCCTCACTTAACATTGTAAAGGTTTGCTAAGGTTTGACAATTTATTTAAAGTGGATCCGAGATGAACTTTTATTCACTGCATAATTGTGTTCCTTACATATAGTTTATAGGGCATTCCTCAAGCCTAATACTTTTTTTTTTTGTTTTAATACTCTAATTCCCTATAAACTAAACAAGCCTCGCCCACAGCTTCTCCAAAACACCAAGGCACTCAGACCCATGTAGCAAGGGCTTATGGGAGCTCAGTCTGGGCAGGAGATTACTAGCCAGAGATTTCAGAGGCATGGGGGAGTGAATTTTTCACAGGCTGAGGGGTGGAGAGGCAGTTGCAGATTACCGGTACAATGATGACAAACAGAACATGGCCGCTCTCATTGTATCACAGGAATAAATCAAACTGTTGAAGCTGTATGCAGCTAGATTTACTGTGTAAACTATCTAAACTTTAGATAAGAAATATAGTCAAGTTACTTGTTATAGATAGTTTTTCATCTCGGATCCGCTTTAAGCAACTTAAAGTTGAACTCTACGAACCAAGTTGTTTTTATTCAATGCTCTGTTGCAGCAGGACATTAAAAAAAACACCTAACATTTTGCAGGAAAAAATTCTCAACACAAACCCCACTTACATCATTGGTCATCTGTAAATAAAACTTCTAATATAACACAGACTATAATATGGACAATGGCGGTACACCATGTAAACAATAGCTGAACAGGGTATCACTGAGAAATGTGTAACCTGTCACAGCTAACTGAACCAGCAAAGCAGATATGTAATTTATGTATCAGTATATAGTAATTGAATGCATACAACTCTAGATTAGCATTTCTGACAATAAGGTGAAGTGCACTACTAATAGATTTTACAGTTACTGTTTACACTAGGAGAGACAGGATGGATTTAAGCCTCTCTTGCACAAACAACTAATCAGAAGTGCTTCATTTTGGCACTCCATTCCTTCAGATCACAGGCTTTGGCAAAACAATACAGTGCAAATTTAAAAATGTTGTTAATTCTACCTTCTACTGTGCACATTGCTGACAAAACATAGAAGATGGATACTCTTACGCATTAAGGAAAAAACAGGCAACACAAAAACAATAGGAATGATAGGATGCACACAAATGTTATAAATCAGACAGCCTCCTCTTTCTCCCACTGACCAGGGGTGTCAAACTGAAATACAAAGTGGGACGAAATTGAACACTGAAACTAAGTCACAGGGCAACCTCAATGTCTAGTTGCTACCTTCCTCCCTTATAAAAGCTCCCTGGTGTCTAGTGGCCCTTCTCCCTCCCATATACAGTTCCCTGGTGTCAAATGCTCTTCCCTCCCCTACACAGTTCCCGACCATCTAGTGACCACCCTCCCTTGCCTATACAGCTCCCTGGTGTCTAGAGCTTTTCCCCTCCCTCCTTACCCCATATGGCTTACTTGGTGATCTAGGGCTTTACCTCAGATATAGCATTCCTGGTGGTCTAGAGTGGACAAACATAATGCAAATTGGGGAAACCACAAAGTTGATGGCTCTGAGGGCCAGAGTTTCTTTTTCTCTTAATTTTTAACTTAGGAGATAATTTTTCATTTTCTTTTCAAAATAACTTTCTAGCCCTCTGCAATTGAAAATGCACCAAAAATGGGTAAAAAAAAAGTACTATCAAAATTATTCTATTTTCTTGCATGCTGGTGACTTAAAAGACATTTTATTGATAATGCGTGAGAATATCACCTAACCTAGGAGAAAAAGTGAATTGGATCAGGCCCACAGTCATATAACTTCGGTGCTGTGATGTACATTGAGAAATCTGGTACTACACAAACATCTTTTGAGATTATAACTCAGATTTGGTAAACTACAGAGATTGTGCAATTAAGCACACCACAACGATTTAGCCTGCAGTTTAGATCAGTGCAGACAGCATATTACAGTGGTTCAGAAAACAATCTAATCTGCAATGTGACCTGTGTTGGTGGATGAAGCTGAGATAAGTTTAACAAGTCCGATCACTTGTTTCTATATAAAGTATGGTCAACTGTTACATATGGTTACATAAGTATAACAGTTTACATTTTTTCACAGGGGAATTACTATTTCAATAATCTAAAATCTGAATTATATGAATGTCCCTAGAACACAAAACTGGTCTAAAGTGAGAAGTCTCTGTACTTCCAGAGTCTGGCTGGTGGAATGTGAGATGCCAATACAAGACAGATCCAAGCTCAGTATAAAATTAACGATTAAGTGCATAAATAACATTTTAATATATTTTCTCTGCTTTAAACTGATCTCATTTACATCTACATGATCTGCACTTAAAAGCATGATAAAACTACAGTTCTGCTTTAATGCAGTCAAACAGCTGAAAGACGCCTAGTGTACAAATTCCAGAATTCCTTACTAGACCTACATCATTCTCACAAAGGAAACTTCAACAATAAACCTTCTTTAGATAGCTGAAGATGGATGAAGTTCAACAACAATAATCTGAAAAAATAATGGCATTGCCGGCAAGCGCTGCAAACATTGCACACCTGTTCCTGTACAAGTGACCAACTGCCCAGACGTAATAAAATATGCAGGATGAAGGAAGAGATTTGGGCACCATAACAGGAAAGACGTTTTGAGCTGTAGCCAAACTGTACAATATTTCACATCCAGCAGTGATAAGCTGAAGAGGTCACAGAGGAGGAAGAGCTACACTCCGCACAGCTGGAAAGCCTTTCTTTCTTCAGAAAGAAAATCCAGTGACAACACAGAATACAATATAAAGCATAGAACACAATGCATTAGGCCTACGACCCACTACGGGCGATTTGTGGCAATCCCAAAGTGCTCACGATTTGTCGAATCACAGAAGTGCAGCGATTTCACCAAAATTCCTGGAGCGATCTAGATTTGGCTACTGTAACTACTGATGTAATCACTCCAGGATTGCTCCCAAAATGCTGCAAACATCGTTTTGTGATCGCAACGCTGCTTGTGGGACCACCCCCATAGGGATCCCCTGGTGTACCGCTTTGCTGATCACCAGTGATCTGCAAGCACTGCTAAAGTGTTGCTAGTGTGTCCCAAACCTCAAAGGAGTTCCAATTCACCACACCGGGGCACCTACATGTTTGTCTGTACAAATCTGGGACCTCCATATCTAGCCATCCGACAAAGCTTGCAATTTAATCTCACACCATTTAAGAACTCCAAGATAGAAAGATCTTTGAATAATGGATAGGAGCGGAAGATAACACAGACACTAACACCACAACTAAGTGGCCCGCAGAGGCATCCTCTACTTCCTTGAGAATTGAATACCGCTAGAACCGCACCAGCATGCTGACAGAAGAGGATGTTGCTGAAGTGTGTTTTCACAACATAAAGGACAGTTTACTGTGCTAGTTAATTTGGGATTGCTGTGGTTCGGTCACAGAGACCATATAAACGCATTCTCAGTTTCTCACATTACACAGTCATAAGGGCCACTAAGCCTTGTAGTCAAAAGCTAGTAAAACCATTCCTAAGTTCATTTCACTAAACTGTCAGGTGCTACGTATGTCAGCACACCATTTACACCGCTACTTGCCGCAACGGAAATCCCTACATTTTAGGTCCTATTTAACACAGCCAGCATCAAAACGGACATGAGAATGTGTATGTTAAAGTTAATATGCACAGAATCTGATATTTAACATGTATGCTAGTTGCCATGCTTGTCAAATATAGGCACCAATTTACAATTTGTAGTTTCTTCCCATAGTTACAACAGAAAGTCCATTTTATGAATGAAACAATCACTCAACATAAAAATTTATTTGTCTTAAAAACGTGCTGTTTTTTCAATACTAACTCACAAAGCATACTCTATTGGGACTGGATTTACAGTCTTCAGCCTCCTATGTGAATGAGGCCTGAATGAAGTAGAAAATGTTGCTTTATTTATTTCTGAATAGTCGGAGTAATTAAATTATTTAAATGTATCTACCTGTTCAGATTTGAGATGGTGTAATCTCTAAACAGTTACACAAACTCAAAACCAGTGAAATGCACAACATCCTACTAAGCAAAGAGATGAAAGTGCAATGCAAAACATCATGGAAACCATCATGTAGCGGAGACAAAGGCTGCATGAAAGTGGATTTTCCACAAACGTGTTAAACGTGTTTAAATTTCAGTTTAACAAAGAGGCTGTCCTCTCACCATTTTTTATCAAAGTCACAACCTGAAAAGGATCTGAGCTATTATGAGCATCACCTCATTTTCACTCAGCCACTCTATATGATGCAAAAGAGAACTGCTCATTTCATATCACAACACTATGAACCTATATAAGACCAACCTCGTGCTTGAGTTTAAACAGCAGATTAGAAATGAAAGAATCCAAAAATTTAATTAGTTTGATTATTCCGTTAGATCGAATATAAAGATTTTTACAGCATGTCCTATCTGATTTTTCTCGGAAAAAACGGGATAATCGTTCAAATTTCTTGATCGAAAAAACAAATATTTTCAACTTTCATTTGATTCGATCATTTAGATCGAATAAACGGGATAATCGAACGTTTTAATTGTACCATGTATGGCCACCATAAGTGTTTTTCTCTGCATGGGGAAAACACATTGATCCTCAGTCTTCCTGTGCAGAAAGTGAGGGGGGTGGGGGGGTCCCTTCCAAAGTTTCGCAGAGGGGCCCAGTGATGTCTAGTTACGCCCCAGGTCACAACAATCAATACTGCATTGTCTTTCATTGGTAACACAGGCATAACGTGCTCATTGAGCCATAGAATGCAGCTTTGCTTGAGTTATTATGATGGAACCCGATGTACCGTGGAGCCAACGTCATGATGTGAATGGGCACATTTTGGGACCACATTGTTGTGCAGTTATAACTTGTGTAAAGTACATAGTGTGAATGGACGTCCACTGTCCAGGTCTTTTAGATGCAGGGCAGGGTTATGCTAGGTTTATTGGTAAGGGAAAGGCACTGGGCCCGGACAAAATTAGAGCTACAGAAGGAGAAAGGCTAAGGTTAGGTACTAATATCTATATGTTGACAGTGCTCCTCTTCTTATACCACAACCTGCAGAGTTAAAAAGACCTCAACATAGTGCATTACTGTTGATATTATGACACCCCAGTGCAAATAGTGCTTCACTCGTGCTCCACTCTCGGTGCGACTGTTCACACGACCCCTTTAAAAATACAGGCTCACCAGATGTGATCCACCTCAGTTTTCAGGTGGGTCTCTCACATAAATCAATCAGCCAATGGACTAGCAGCTTTAGGTTTCCAAAGGGTTTAATCCAAGCGCCACAGTGGAGCCTTGTAGTATCTGTGCAAGATGTTGATGAAGTCCGTTATGGTCAACATTCCGTATAGTCTTTCAGATACCCTACAACCCTATCCCCAGCTATGGCTATGAGCAGAGAATGCAGCAGCAGGTGCAAACTAAGAGGCCCTGAGACATTAGAGAGAAAACTTGGTCCTTCAATCCCAGAGACGCCAGTCCGTAACGTCAGGACTAGAGATGGTCACTGAGATACTGAGAATTCTGGCTTGCATCAGAGCCTCTTAGTTTGCACCTGCTGCTGCATTCTCTGCTCATCGCCATAGCTGGGGATAGGGTTGTAGGGTATCTGAAAGACTATACGGAATGTTGACCATAACGGACTTCATCAACATCTTGCACAGATACTACAAGGCTCCACTGTGGAGCTTGGATTAAACCCTTTGGAAACCTAAAGCTGCTAGTCCATTGGCTGATTGATTAATGTGAAAGACTCGCCTGAAAACTGAGGTGGATCACATCTGGTGAGCCTGTATTTTTAAAGGGGTCGTGTGAACAGTCGCACCGAGAGTGGAGCACGAGTGAAGCACTATTTGCACTGGGGTGTCATTGTTGTAATATCAACAGTAATGCACTATGTTGAGGTCTGTAATGCACTATGTTGAGGTCTTTTTAACTCTGCAGGTTGTGGTATAAGAAGAGGAGCGCTGTCAACATAGATATTAAGACTGGTTTGTGGATTAATGATAGCGAAAACTCTGGACTCTGGTTGATGTATAAATTGTTTAGAAGTCATAAAGTCGATTGGGTGGGCGCATTCTGTATCATTATAAATAAGGTTAGGTACTGTTGCATAAGTGGACGTTAGACACAGGGAAAGAGTCACAGTGCAGCATGAACCAAGGGAAGGCTGTAGGATAGGGCTCCCAAAAAGTATTTTGCAGCAAGGTAAATGTTTTAGTTATGTACCATAGAGTGGTGAGAATAGGTTTAGTGGCATATGCCTGTACATATACTGTATACTTCCCCCACCTCTTGTTTCCACCCCATTCCTTTAGATTGAAAGCTCGCAAGGGCAGGGCTCTTACACTTTTGTATCAAGGAATATTATCAATTTAATAGCTTGCACTCTGTTAGACATTTATACATTTTAGTCATCTTAAATTTGCTATTGTAATCAGCAGTTCTGTATTTTATATCAGTGTTCATATTTGATGTGTATCATTATGTATCCCTTGTTTGTTTTCTTGCATTGTACAGCGCCACGGAATGTGTTGGCGCTTTATAAATAAATTATTATTAATAATAATAATAATAATAATAATAATAATATGTATGGAAAAAAGGTGCCAAGGCAATAAAATATATTAAAAACAACTATAAAATGAAGAAGAACGAGGTGGCTTACCTCAATGACGACAAATTCATAAAATATGAATTATTTATTGATTTAAAGCACAGGCAATGCGTTTCGTGGGAACTCGCCCACTTCCTTAGGCCAAAGTGCCACTAACTGCCCGTAGCCGGGTTTTAGGCGCCTCTTTTTTTTTTCCCCCTTGTAGTGTATCACACTTCATCCACAACTTTAGTGGCACAGAAGTGTGTGCAGTTGGGAGCGCATGCGCGCGGCGTCCAGGATAGCAGCTTAATCCAGACGCTGCGCTGAACTGTGGAGCAATTAGACGCTATATGACGATCTGACAGCCAGTTGCACGATAACTTCTGAAAAAGCCTGCGGGGGAATACTAGGTGGCTTGACTGGTCACAGAATGACCACAAGAAAACGCGGAAGGAACAGAGAAAAAGCCAAGAAAACTCAGCCGCGTGGCAGTCCCAAAATGGCGGAACGGCTCTCAGAGGAGTTGGAAATAGACGGGCTTCACTCAGACAACAGCCGAGATACCTTAGCCTCGGAATCCTCCTCCAGGCGCAACTCATCCCCTCCAATAGATCCACAGTTGGAGCAATTTCGCAGGGTGATCAGGCAAGAAGTCACTGATATCAACAAACGCTTATGCTCGGAGCTGTTGAAAGAAATACGGCAACTCAGCCAGCGCGTGACAGGCCTAGAAGAGAGCATGGACAACGCCACAACAGTGTTGGTGGCACACGAAGAGGACGTTACCTCCCTTAAAGCTGAGCTAAGTGATCTCAAGTCTCAAATGGAAGACTCACAGAACCGTGCTCGTCGCGGAAATCTTCGCTTGAGGGGTGTACCTGAAACGGTGACTGACCTGCCAAATGTGGTGACCGCCATGTTCCAGGAGCTAGCCCCGGATATACCGGTAGAGCGTCTGGAGATGGACAGGGTCCACCGGGCCCTGACCAGACAACTTCAAAATGGAGTACCCAGAGATATAGTCATCAAGTTCCACTACTACCAAACGAAAGATAAACTGCTGCTAGCAGCTCGTAACAAACAGCAAATCCAGTATCAAGACTTTCAATACCAAGTCTACTCGGATCTGGCACTAATCACGCTGCAGAGGCGGCGGGAACTCCGACCCTACCTGCAAGTGCTACGGGAGAAGAGTATCTTATACCGGTGGGGATTCCCATTTCAACTACAATTCACGCAAGCTGGGAAAGTACACTCCATAAGATCTCCGGAGGACGCGAGAGAGAAGTTCTTATCATTGGGCTGGCAGCTACCGCCCGCTATGGATACGAATTCAAGTTCGCAGGCCTCACAGGCCTCGGGCAACGCGTCACAAGGCCCCTCGCAGAGCCAGAAGCCGGACCGCCACAAGGCCCTACAACAACTGTCCTCACAGGTCTTTCGAGATGTCCGCTGAATCTGACTGATCGCCCAGATGAGTATATTTAACTGTGGCCAGTTACTCATGGCTATTCCCTACTTCTAGACTGATGTACCGATTTATGCCCTACAATGTTTGTCCCCTTTTAGTGCTGGGCATCCTGATCCTGTATCCTTTATAGAAAGACACATCCCTCAGTCCGGCCATTGCAAGATGGAGGCAACATTTGATAACGTTTTACTTGCGTGACCAGATGACAACTGATAACGGCCACTGAGCCATGTTTATGGTTTTACTATCCTGAACTAGTTTCCCACGGAAAGGTTTATTCGCAAATCAGTTTGTTGCTGCTGAGCATACTAAATGGATTTTACAGGGAAAAGATCATATAGCTCAGCAGTCTCGCAAGCACATGGGACTGTACACTGTCATCATATAGCAATTTACCTGTTAAACCTAATACCTAGCACCTACTGATGTTGATAATTTCTGCCTTGGTATCCACTCCTAAGCAATTTATGTGTAAACATGTTTAGGTGGACTGAACCTTTAGTTTAAACTTCATAGCACTACTGATTGTGAAAATGTTATATGTAAGCAGACCCCCTTGTCTTAATAATGAGAGAAAAGAATGTTAAGACTGTATGCCATTCCCTTGACTAACTGGGGTGCTGCAGGCGGAATGCTCCTACCTCTCCCCCCTCTCTCCCTTGTTCCCCCGCCCCCCCCCACCTCCCCTAACCCCTCTACCCTTCCCCCCCCACTTCTTTCCCTCCCCCTCAGTCTCTACTCCCTCCCCTTCTTCCCCCCCCCCTCCTCCAGCTATCTTAACCTAGTCCAGTCTAGGCTATATGTACAGATAGATAGGGACTCTACTCATGAGAACTGGCCAATTAACAAATTCAATATGCAATAAGTGCAACTTATCATAGGGATCCTCAATGGGAACCTCAATACGCCTTGCTCCCCAAAATAACATGCCTCTCAGGATCCTCACAAGTCTCCCAGATTTTGGGACACTCAGGAGGAATTTTGATGTCTATTGACATCAACGCTGATCCTATGACTAGGATCTACCTAGGACTCTCTGCTTCTCACAAAGGTGAGGGAGGAGCAGACAGCCTCATTACCTTACCTGTTATGCTTTCATTCTTTATCCTTTTCTCTTCTTCCGTTCTCTCTCTACTCTCTTCTTCGGGGGCCTGCCAGGGGTCTGGGTTCTTATTAAATCCGCTTTATCAAAAGATTGAGTTGAATCAGTCGCAGAGAACTACACAATTTAAGTTATGGGGTTAAAGGTGGCGTCTTTTAATGTTCAAGGTATTAACAACCTTGTGAAGAAGACTAAAACGTTTAATTTCTTTCAGGCAGCCCATGTAGACGTGCTCTGCCTGCAGGAAACACAACTACTGCACAACAAGACGCCAAAATTCTTTCACAAAACTTTCCCACAAGTGTATGTAGCCAGTGACACCGTAAAACAACGAGGAGTCCTAATAGCATTTCGTAGAGCTGTTAACTTTATCTGTAGCAAGGAAATTAAAGATCCAAGTGGTCGTTTCATAATTCTTAAAGGGGCTATATTAGATAACGCCATCACGTTTGTAACATATTATGCCCCGAACAAGAATCAGATCCCCTTTTTCAATAACTTAATGCACATGATTGACTTACATGCGGAGGGGCCTGTAGCGCTCTGTGGGGACACCAACATGTCTTAACCCTCTCATTGACAGATATCCGAAGGACCCGAATAGTTTGGACTTCTCGGAATGTAAGAATGCCAAGCTATTAAGGAATCTTTTGAAGACTTACAAACTAGCAGACTGCTGGCAGGAATTACATGCAACCAAAGAGGGATTTACCCATTACTCTGCCCCGCATAAATCTTTCTCTAGAATAGATCATAGTATTATTTCTATTGCTCTTCTGCCGCAGTTGCGGTCCTCCAGAGTACTGCAGGTTCCATGGTCTGATCATGACGCAAATGTAATAACTCTGAACTCAGTCATAGCTAGACCCTCAGAACACTCCTGGTCGTTAAACCAGGCGTTACTTTCTGACCCAACTATAAAACTAAAAATCAGGGAGGCTATTATGGAATATTTCAAATTCAATAAAGTGGATGACACCCTCTCACACCTGACCATTTGGAAAGCCCATAAGGCTGTTTTGAGAGGGCACTTTATACAGATTGCAGCTGTGAAAAAACGAGAGATGGCGAGGCAACAACTGGCCTTAGAAAAAGACTTCTTAAACAAATCGGAGGTATACAAACAATCAAAGACAGACGCTGATAAATTTGCAATGGACAGAGCCAGAGAAGCCTACAACCTCTCTTTTTCTCTACAAGCTGAAAAACAATTAAGATGGCAGAAGTTTAAATTTGCATTTAAAGCCAACAAACCTGACACCTTCTTAGCGCGAAGGTTAACATTCCCAGAACTGAAAAAACCCCAGATTTGTCTCAAAAACGGACAATCCTCCTGTACTTCCAATCCAACTAAAATTGTGGAAATTTTTAGAGAGAACCTCATGAGACTATATAACAAACCTGACGAAACCAACACTAACTTGCTTCATAACATTTATAGTGGGCTTTGCCTCCCTAAGTTAGAACCCATTGATAGAAACAGACTAGAGGGGGATATCACCTGTGAAGAGGTCAGAAACGTTATTAAAAGCTTAGCTCTTAACAAAAGGCCTGGACCGGATGGTTTCATAGCTTCATACTTTAAAACATATAGAGATCTCTTGGAAACACCTTTATGCGATGCATTCAATAGTATACTACAGGGAGCACAATTTAAGGGGGAAAGCAACACAGCTAATATATGCATGATTCCCAAACCAGGGACTGATCTAACACAATGGGCAAATCACAGACCTATCTCTCTTATAAATATCGACTTAAAGCTGTTAGCCAAGGTATTAGCCATACGGCTATCCACTATAATAGAAGGCCTAATAGATGGTGACCAAGCAGGCTTCATGCCGGGCAGACAGACGGGAGACAACGTGAGACGCCTACTGCACATAATCAATGCTGCCCACAGCCAAAAATTCCCTTTAATGCTATTGTCATTGGATATACGGAAAGCTTTTGACTCAGTATCCTGGAAATATCTTTTCCACCTACTGGAGTGATGGGGCTTTGGTCCTCACTTCCTGACCTGGGTTAAAGCTATGTATGCAGACCCTCAGGCATTTATCCAATACAATGGTTTCAAATCTTCACGTTTCCCTATTTTGAGAGGTACTCGTCAGGGTTGCCCGTTGTCTCCACTGCTGTTTGCTTTGGCCATTGAGCCCCTGGCGGCCATGATTAGAAATCAACCTGACATAACAGGAATAAACATCAATGGGACACAGCATAAAATCAATCTATATGCTGATGACGTGATTCTCTCTTTATCTAATCCATTAATTTCTCTCCCAAACCTATCAATATTACTAATGCAATTTGAAGACTTTTCAGGCCTCAGTATAAATAGCAAAAAGTCAAAAGCTTTAAATATCACATTAGACGATACCCTGGTCAAAAGACTACAGACAAGCTTTGAGTTCCAATGGAAACCCTTTAAACTCCCATATCTCGGTATTTCACTGACACCATGTTATGCTGACACATTTAAGGCCAATTACCCCCCCCCCCCCCCTTTTGCATAAACTCAAACTTCTTTTGGAGAGTTGGAAAAAGTACTCCATATCCTGGACAGGCAGGATTGCAGCTGTGAAGATGGTGATCCTCCCCAAGCTCCTGTATTATTTTAGAGTTCTTCCGGCTCACATATCCCAGAATACGTTGGATCAACTACAAGTAACAATTAACTCTTTTATCTGGGGCAATATCAAACCCAGAATAGCTAGGCAAACCTTGTACAGATCAAAATTAGAAGGGGGGTTGGGGATCCCCAACGTTAATAAATACTACCAAGCTGCGCAAATTGCCCAGGCTGCCCTATGGCACGCATCCCATAACCCGCCCAAATGGGTACTTATGGAACGGGAAAGTTGTCATCCAATTCTACTTTCTAATCTGTTATGGGTAGATTCTAAATCACGAGGGAAAACAAACAACCCAATCATTAGGCATGCACTTAAAATCTGGGACAGCGTGAGAAAAAGAAGTCACCTAATGTCCCCTCACCGGCCTTTAACGTCAATCATGGGACACCCCTTATTCCCTCCAGGCATCAATGACACAAAGGCCTTTTCTAACTGGAAAGAAGCAAATCTCACCCTGCTATACGACCTAGTCACAGATGTAGACGTTAAATCATTCCAAACATTAGTTGAGAACAGGAAGTTGCCTGGATCCGAGATCTTCAGGTATCTGCAAATAAAACATTTTGTTCAAACTATAGTCAAAGGGGTAGACTCCCTGCTAACCCGCACCCCATTTGAGCATAGATGTTATAGAGACCCTGCTGCTCCAGGTATGATCTCTTCTATTTATGCTGACTTAGTTGCCCCTCCTGGGAACAGCAAGCCATCTTATATACAAAAATGGGAACAAGACATGAATCTTAACCTTGAACAGGAGGACTTGAATGTAATTTAGTGTAATGTGCACAAATCCTCTATCTGCTCAAATGTGGTTGAAACCAATATAAAGGTGTTGTTCCGATGGTATCTCACACCAAACAGACTAGCTAAGTTTAACAATAAAAACACGGCGCGATGCTTTCGTGGCTGTTCTCAGGAGGGCTCATACTTACATATATGGTGGAAATGCCTTAAAGTACGGAGACTTTGGCACAGAGTGTACCAGCTAATTTTTTTCAATTGCTGGTGGCCCTTTTCCAAAGACACCTGAAACAGCTTTACTGGGGTTCAGGCCGAAGGGATTTCCCTCGAAACAACTTAAATTAATAACACATATCCTATCTGCAACTAAGCAGGTCATAGCTGCAGCTTGGAGGACTCCCACCCTCTCATATCAATCGGTACTACAACGCTTGGGCCAGGCTATGTTTTTTGATAAAATGTTGGCTATCCACACAGACACAGTAGCCAGTTTTGAAAAAGTATGGGAGCCCTTGTACTCGCAGTACTTTCACGTACTGCCACCACCCACACTTGGAACTCTGTGAAGCTTTGTATAAACCCTGAGTGATCTGTTTTATTGGGCTCCAGCCCCTGGCGGACCTCTTCCCCTTGCCCCTTTTCTTTCTTTTTTCTTTCTTCCTTATTCCTCTTCTTCTTCTGGTCTATCTCGGCCTCTCCTTGCCGAATCTTCCTTCTGGCTAGTACAACCGTCTGGTACCTTTACTTAGCGCTGCACCAAGGTCGCCTCAACGAAGGTAGGCCTTGGTAATCGTTATAATAAGTAATATATGGTTAGAATTAAAAGCGCCCCCTAACTGGGGTCACAGACCCCAGGCGGGGACGTGCCAGTTATAAGTAATAAGACACTGTTTGCTGCTTTTGGCAGCCCAGAATTTGCTTGATAAGGTGAACCTTATAATCCAAAGTGGTTGTTTGCTGAAGTTTACGTACAATTACTATATTGAAATATATCAATGTTGTATACGCTTGAACTCAAACTAATTGGGATTTATGTAGCACAAACTTAAAATTGCATTAATGGACCAGACGGATTATTGTACCTGTTATGTTCCTTATTACTGGTTACTTAATAAAAATGATTGAAACAAGAAGTGTGTGCAGTTAGATTTAGGCTAGGTAGGCACATCTGAGGAGGGTCAGGGGATCCAAAAATCAAGTATCAGTAGAAATCTTCAATGACATTACCTGGTACCCAAATCAATGGATGCCCTGATATTGGTACTGTATTCATACTTAGCACTACAAAGCATACACAAGTGAGGCAGGTAAGAGTACTAATGCTAAACTTCACAGGGGACTTTGACAGTGTTCACTGGACTTTTGCAGTTTTGTATTACACGCTGTGAATATCTGTAGATTGATGTATAATGTGGAAGTTATTCCATCTATGCAGACTCCACGGCTCACCTTCACCTGCTCCCTTAGTACTGTCATCCTTATTTATGTGCGCTCATTTTCTCACCACATTATAGTCTCTGAGCTCAGACTAGACAGAATGGTTCAAGGGCAGAGAATACTCTCACTGAGGTCATAGCCGTAGCACTGAAAATGTGACAGGGCAGACAGTGATGCGGCAAACAACTCTGTTTGCATACAGCCGGCACAGATGGAGAGCATAAAACAATGTCTAGCATATGTATTCCCTCTTCTAGGCATCAATTAAGCTATAAAAATTGAGGTTACTCTGGCTTTAATGTTTTCTTATTGAATGAGATGACTCAATGCTTTTCAGACATCCTGTCAATGTCTTGTATCCCCTAGCAGGCTTTATTAGTCTGGAGAATGTTGAACAGAAAAGTAGACTAATTATTTCAATATCCTCTAGCGCTGTGAAGACTCACAGTAGAATCTTTACAGGTTTTCATTTATATCCCACAGTTTAATAACTAACCTGCCTGCCCACTGATGAGCAGAAAGAGCACATCTAAGCCTCATGATCTGAATATCATTTCAAAATCAAAATCCTTGTAATGCATGCAGAGATCACTAATGTAGATCATGTAAAGTGCTGGTTTAATGCTGCACAATAAAATGTGCTTTCTTATGTCAAACCTCTGAAGATAGTTACATTCTAATACTGAATAGAGTGAATATCGCAGGACAACAAAAACTTTAAACTTATGTTTTGAGCTTTTAAAAACAAAATAAAATTACAGGATTTCAGGGAAAAAAAACATTTAGGCTAGGGCCACACTAGCTCCGGGTGCGGCACGCATCCGCGGTCCGGGCTCCGATTTTCAAAACCCGGAACGCAAACGGATCCGTGCTGCCTTTTTTGCAGCACACGTTTTGGATCCGCTTGCGTGCTTTCTTTTTTTTTTTTTTTTTTTGCTAGAGGGGGTAGCAGCCAGGACGGGGGGCTGCGGGCAAAGCGGCGGCCAGGGGGGTCACATCCCCCCCCCCTTGCTCACCTGGGTGCCCCCCGTCCCCGCTCCCCCTCCAGCTCGCATATAATGTAATAATTTGTACCTAATGAAGTTCGGCGAGCCGGGCACTTCCGCCCACACCGCTCGCCGTCACTTCCTGCAATGTCGCCCTCTGTATTTCAGTGGGCGGCATCGCAGGAAGTGACGGCGAGCGGTGTGGGCGGAAGTGCCCGGCTCGCCGAACTTCCTTAGGTACAAATTATTACATTATATGCGAGCTGGAGGGGGAGCGGGGACGGGGGGCACCCAGGTGAGCAAGGGGGGTGGATGTGACCCCCCCTGGCCACCGCTTTGCCCGTAGCCCCCCGTCCTGGCTGCTACCCCCTCCAGCATGGCGGCCCCCTCCTTCACCATGGGACACTGGAAACTGATCCGTTTCCAGTGTCCCAAAATGTCAGTGAAGAGGGAGGCCCGTTTCCCCATTGATTTTCACTACCCGTACGTGTATACGGGTCCGTGAAAAATGCTGCAAGTCCGGACTCAGCGTTCCGGGTTTAAAAACGTATTCCGCGGATCGCACGCGGATACGTTTTTAACTTGAGTGTGTACTGTTCCTATTTTTAACATTGGTATCCGTGGCTACGTTTTTCGTCCGGGACAAAAAACGTAGCTACGGATACGTTTTTAAATCAAGTGTGAACTAGCCCTTAGGAGTAAGATTATATACACAAGTGTTTTTCTAATCAGATTATTTTCAGTTCAGGGTTGCTTCAAAGAGGCATCAAACATAATAATAAACCTTTGACCATATTGCACCCACCTCATTATAAATGGAGTATTGCAGTACAGTATTTCTGATGAAATTGGTAGTGTAATTCCAGCCTTTAACCCGTTCCCTGCCAGTCGATTTGTCCTAAGCGTGAACATCTACTGCCAAGCAGTTTTAGACATTCTGCACTCAACAGGTTTACTTCGAATTTTTGACAAGAAAACCTACATGAAATCGGACATATTATATATTTTTTCCCATAATGAATTGGGCTTGAACACGGAAACAAAACCTTGAACTTTTTCTGGAGATATAACAAAATGTTTGAGTGAAAATATGTTAAAAGAAAGTGAAATAAAAAAAAATATTCTGTTGTGTTTTTTTTTCAAAGAAGAATTACTTTTACTGACAAAAAATCTTACTGTTTGTAAAAGCCGTGATTCTGATGAATCCAACGATATAAGATGTGTATAGGTGCCGCCAGTACAGGTAGCCGCCAGTACAGGTAGCTATAAACAAGTGCAGCTAGAATAGGAAGCCTGGAATAGGTGCCCCCAGTACAGGTAGACCGATATAGGTGCAGCCAATATAGGTAGCCAGGAATATATGCCCCAAGTACAGGTAGCCAGGTATAAGTGTAGCCAGTGTACAATGCTAGGTATAGGTAGCCAGGTATAGATGCCCCCAGTACAAGTAGCCAGGTATAGGTGCAGCCAGTATAGGTAGCCAGGCATAGGTCCTTCCAGTATAGGTAGCCATCTGGTGCAACCAGTATAGGTAGGCATATATGGAGGCCACTGTGGGGAGGAGGGCTGCCATCATCCTCTCTATGGGTCCCCCTGCTGACCGAAGTGCAGTGGTGCAGTGTGTAATTAACTCATTTGCTGGCTTGCTCTATACGATGTGTTCATCCAGAAGCCATCTCCTCTCTGGTTGCATGTCTCTGTGACACGCTGAAACAGGAAGTAGAGAGTAGACGGCTGCCGGTGGTGACTCATCACATGGAGTGAGCGGCCTGGAGCATTACAGGCTGCACCGCTTCGCTCCAGGTCGGCAGGGGAGCACAGGAGGAGGGCCCATGGAGAGGGAGGGAGGTATGATGTCGGCCCCCCTCCCCGCAGTGTCCCCGCTGCATAAATGCCAAAAGAGGCACCGGGTTTAGAGCACTTGCATGATAGCCCATACTGGGTATGTGCTTGGCAGGCAAAGGGTTAAACAAGGTGTTTATGGACTTAAATGATATAGATATGCATTTGCATGTACTGTACAGTTTTTCTTGCCTATTGGTGCCCCAACGCAGCATGCTTTTTAGCTATGAGATCCTAAAATGCCTTATGTGTAGTGCAATATTGGCATACGTGATGATCAAAGTTATTAGAGGGGTATAAAATATTGTTTAATGTTTGTAATGCTATAAATCCAAGCCTTAAAAAAACTATTTGTATATTTTTTTAAAATTAATCCTGGGAATTGGGGAAATGGTGATCTTTTTTCAAGTCTTGAAATTGGATCATGTATTTGTGAAGTTTTAGAGATTTGACTGCCTTAAGTACTCTTCTGGATTTTGTTGTTATTGACAATGGATTACTTTTTTAGGACTTTCTTTTGATTTTTGCAAAGGAGTGATATACCACATAAGGATATTTAAAAAAATACGGGTTTTTATAAAATGGTGAAAATACTAAAAAATGTAAGCAGCGGTAATTGTTTACAAAGCCCATCTTATTCTTCTTGATTGTACTTTTTGTATAACATATAACATAATTAAATGTACTCACTACCTACAACTTCTCTAAATACAGTAGCAAGAAAAAAAAACGATGAACTGCAAGGCTTTTGAAGATACTTTTACAACCCTTTCCAGTTTTATGCAAATCAACAATTCTTAATCGTAGGTCTTCTGAGAGCTCTTTTGTGCGAGGCATCATTCACATCAGGCAATTCTTCTTGGGAAAAGCAAACCCAAAACTGGTGTGTTTTTATAGGGCAGGGCAGATGTAGCCAACACCTACAATCTTATATTGATTGAGTCCAAGATTGGAGTCCCAGCTGGCTGACACCTCATTCCACTTAGCTCTTGGAAATGTCATTAGTCTAGGGGCTCACATACTTTTTCCACCTGCACTGTGAATGTTTACATGGTGTGCTCAATAAAAACATGGAAACATTTAATTATGTGTGTTGTATTAGTTTAAGCAGACTGTGATTGTCTATTGTGACTTGGATGAAGATCAAATCACATTTTTCACCACTTTGTGCAGAAATCTACATAATTCCAAAGGGTTCACATACTTTTTCTTGTTTCTGTAAATATTCTCACTTTTGACCAACAAAATAAGGTCTGTTATTTCCTTTAATCTACAATCTAATCTAAAAATCTAGTTCATAAGAGCTGCGATGGCCTGTGACTTTTTATAGAGTAGTTTTGGTGTGTACAACATAAAATATAATGGTTTATTCACTGTTTTTCCCGCAGGAACTTGCATTTGTTGAATTAGCTGTGTAAACCTCACTCTGCCCAGCTACTAGGTAGGGAATCAGAAAGACACAGCAGATTATATGGCGAACCAAAGAGCATCATATAATTAGGATTAGTAACACAGAATGCTCATCAAGGCTACAGCTACAAATCCAGACTAAACTGATACAGCTGGTCTATGTTCTCTCTATACAGACACATTATCAGGTTCGTACAATCCAGCACCTGCGGTTAACGTGGACCTGAAATTTGCTAAAAGATAAACAGTATAGCTAGGCTGCCTCCTGTCCTCCACAGAGTAAGCTGATTACTGTAACAAGCCTGCTTTGACTGGTGGTATCTCCTTAACCCTCCCAGCTACAGAGTGTTGAGGAAATGCAGGTACACCTCTAGAAGTCATTGAGTGGCCACTTAGGGAGGAATGAGAGAAGCTCCACTGTATTTAAAAAGTACTCAGGCTCTTCCTACTGGGTGTTTTTTGTTAAAAAAAACAAACCAAAAACCAATGAACTCAAAACTGTGGTGATGATTTTTAATGGGCTAACAAACAAGCTGCTTTCATATTAATAAACAAGCCTGCTGCTGAGAAATGGAGGTGATCAAACTGGCTGTGCTATCTGAGGGTTGTCTGGATGAAACACCTGGCTGAACCGAACCGAATTGCAAGTCTTTTAAAAAGTAAGGGGGACTGGTGTATGCATTTGTCCAGATTTCAGAATTATGCAACAGCTGTACAAAGAAAAACAATTCAGCACAGAAGTATTAAGCTTTACATATTAAAAGACCTCTAGCCTAGCATAATAAAAGCGCAATGAAGACCAACGGATGGATGAAACCATCATATAACAGGTGCACAGGAATTAAAGAACAGTACAAGTTAAACTCGGTTTACTGTATGACATATTACAGAGTTACAGTATATTATACTGAGTATAACATACAACAGCCATTCAGTAGCACTGCCTCCATTGTCACTGGAGACAGATGACTGTATTTAACTCTTGCTGCTTCATGGTAAGCCTTCTATATCCTGGAACTAATTAGATGAATGTGAATAGGTGCACCTCATGCTTTTCTCTGAAGTCATCTAGAACAGAGCCGAGCATGTGACTAATCTTGCTAAACTACTCTGCCTAGCTGGCACAAACAGGCCCCAATACACTGAAGGAATAGTCACAATAAGCTTCTGTATGGTCACCATTACCTAGTTAAAGCAATATTTTCAAGGCTACTTGATTAAGGAGTAATAAAAGAGGCAGCCTCTACATTCCTACTGAAAAAGCATGACACAAAGCATGACACAATGTTTTAGTAAGTCTGCCTCTCTATGTTTTTTCTGCTATTAGACATAGGTCTTAACCACTTCACAGCTCCAGTACAGTATATCTACTCCCCTGCAGACTTCATCTAACCGCCCAGGGGAGTAAATATACGTACTCCCGCTGCTACCACTGCTGAAAGCGCTCCCGCTTATTTGTGCGCTCGTTCATGTTGCCATCTGCCCGCCAGGAGATCAATGAATGAGAAAGCAATTCCTAATCATTGATCTAAGTCCCCGTAGCAATTATCGGTGCCTTTTATGAGAAGCTGCACGATCATTCTAATAAATAAAAGTTTCCCATCTTCAGTACACTTCCTGTAAGCATACATATTTCGCTTACAGGACATATAACAAAAAAAAGACTGAGGTCATCTTGTGGCCAAATAGTAAAACTACATCTAAAAGTACTTTTTTTAAATGCAAAGACCTGTTTTTACATTTTAAATTAACCCCTTACCTCCCACACTCCCCAATAGTTACCAACATTTATTTTTTTTGTAAAAAAATACAATGAAATAAATTTACAATTATAAAAAATGCATTAATAGTTTTCTTAGGGACTGAACTTTTTTAATATGTATGTCAAGACGGTATAATACTGTTACTTTATAAATTATGGGCTTTTTATTAATGATGGATGCAAAACTGAAAAAAAATGCATCTTTATTTCCTAATAAAATATTGGCACCAGACATTGTGATAGGGACATCATTTAAATGGTGTAATAACCGGTACAAATGGGCACATTAATTACGTGGATTTTAATTACGGTAGCATGCATTATTTAAAAATTATAATGGCCGAAAACTGAAAAATAAGGATTTTTTTCCAATTTTTTTCTTATTTTTCCATTAAAAAACATTTATAATAAAAAAATTCTTGGCATAATGTACCACCCAAAGTAAGCCTAATTAGTGATTAAAAAAAAACACATTTAACACATTTCATTCTGATAAGTAGAGATAAAGTTATTGGCAAATGAATGGAAGGAGCTGAAAGGTGAAAATTGCTTGGATGCTGAAGGGGTAAAACCCCTCAGTTGTGAAGTGGTTAAAACTAAACCCTAAATTAAACACTGCGAATAAAAGAAAAAAAAAGTACAATAATGTAGGGATGCAGTTGCTGCATTATCACTTATTGCTTTTATGGTAGTAATTTAGAGGGGAAAAACGGGTAAGCTTCACTGCATTGTAACGCTTCTGCTGTCTCATTGCTGTTTTTTATAGGTATAGAAAGGGGTTCCATACTCATACAGCAACAATAAGAGACACTGGCTGCTGTAGTGCACAGCACAAGTCTGGCTGTGCTAGACCAACGAAAGTAGTTAGGAGGCCTGATGCTTTGTTCTGTTAGCTACTGTGACATTCCTGGTGCATTATCTCAATGTTAGCGCTGTTCAGTTTTGTGTTACCATACAATAACTATGTCATCGAATATAAGTCAACATTGTGTATAAATTGACCTGTAAATTTTATCCCCTTAGGCTGGTATTTATTAATGATTCAAACACAACAAGTCTGCCCACTAAAGATAACAGCTGCACTTGGGGGTCAGAAGGGGTTAATGGCTGCACTGGTGAAGTATTGAAGCAGTCAATCCTTTTGGATTTTTCTACAGTAGTTTCTGGAGTTCCACTTTAACAAGAGAACATGTGCCATCACTTGCACTGCTGTACATATAAGCTACAAGACTGGATGAGCATCACTAACAAGTACACGGAAGTGACAAGTTATGGACAGTCAGGGAAATTTTTAGCATGTCTCTACAACTAACAAAAGGGTTTCTCTTTTCCCTGTTCAAAGAGGATGTGAACTCTGTGTACAATAAAACCAGGGCTGTGGAGTCGGTCCAAAAATCCACCGACTCCAACTCCGACTCCTCAGTTTAGGATTCCACCGACTCCGACTCCACGACTCCGACTCCTCTAATTTGCATATTACAATTTTGCTGATTAAAAGTATGTAACGTGAAATTCGTCTCTTAACTGCCAGCGCTTAGGAATTTTACAAGACAACTGAAGTGAGAAGGATATGTAGACTACTATATTTATTCCCTTTAGACTAAAATTAGTCCTTGGTAAGAGTACTTGTAAAAGGTACAAACCGGAACAAAGAACATCTATCAGGTCCTAGGCAATGTAACTGTGGGTGCATGTAAGAATGATGTGCAGGTACTCTGCAGGGGAATGAGGAGATTGTAAACAGGCAACACCTCTGTGTTCAATGTGCACAGCATTCTCAGTGGATTCCCTGCAGCTCTGTGGGGAGTGCATATGTAGAGTATAGTACTACTGTGTAACAAAATAAACCTGAGACAGATGAAATTAAAGTTTTATACATACCTGGGGCTTCCTCCAGCCGCCTTCAGGATAATCCGTCCCTCGTTGTCCTCCTCCACCACCTGGATCTTCTGCTATGAGTCCAGGTACTTGAGCCAGTCGGGCGTAGTGCGCATGCACACACTCCACCGCCAGGAGCATACTACACCTGTGCAGCACTATTGCGCAGGTGCAGAATGTTCCTGGCTGCAGGAGCGGCATGCGGCCGGACAGCGCTGACTGGCTGAATTACCAGGACTCATAGCAGAAGATCCGGGTGGTGGAGGACAGCGAGGGACTGATTAGCCTGAAGGGGGCTGGAGGAAGCCCCAGGTATGTATAAAACTTTACTTTTCATCCGTCTCAGGTACCCTTTAATTTGTAGTCACTAAACCAAATTTTAACAACATATCAAATTATTTCATTTCATCAGCAAAGGGAGTGCATACATTTGCATAAATCAGCATCAGTGCAGAATTATTTCCATCTCATTGACCATCTCTATTAGTGACACAGCTACACATCAGGCTTTATTCTTACAGCATAGATGTATTTTAGTATATATAAGCGATTCCTGTGTACACATCATGTATACAGTCACAATCAGATATGTATATCTGACCTTAAAAATACGGGGACTGCTTTATTGAAGCAGCACAAGTAACTAATTTTGATTGGTTTATTTCATTTTTGTGGACTAAGCACAGCTATTACTGTATATATACATTATTTTTAATGACTATTATCTGAGAAATAGAACATTTTATCATATTTTCTATTTTAATTACAGTTACAAATTCATTAGGAGTCGGAGCATTTTTTCCCGACTCCGACTCCAGGCACCCAAAATTGCCCGACTCCACGACTCCGACTCCACGACTCCGACTCCACAGCCCTGAATAAAACCCAGTCAGGTAAAGTCACAGTTGACATAATGCCGTATGACAGGATCTCACATGCAAACAGATGACATGTGTGCGACAACGCAGAGATCTCTTTTGACATATACTCCCTCTATACAAAGCAAACCTACTTTAAATATCACAGAAGCAGGAACAAAAATGTATTTTGGCTTTGGATAGGGTGGTAGGGTGATAGAACCTCTTTATAACTTTCTTATCAGAAAGAAAGTATGGTAATCTTTCTATAGAGACACATGGAGTAATCACTACAGAGATGGTAACAAATTAAACATTGGTTCATATTGCTGGATCTTATGTCCTCTCACTGGGACTACTCATTTTGATTATGAAGCAATACAAGCTCCAGAGAGGTCTGGGACAAACAGTAATGGGACACAGACATCAATAACACAGGGGACATAGACAATAATAACAGAACACCCCCCCCCCCCCCCAACAAATGTGATCATGTAACTCTCTCTTACACTCAAAAATAAAATTTTTACAAAACGCGAAATTTTGGCTTTAAGGGGTTAAAGTACGGCAGGAAGGACAGTATAGTTTCTACTGAAAGCCATACAGGAAAATCATATCGATATCCTATTATGTGGTACTCCTGAAAAATAATTTTTGGATCCACTTAGAAAGGGTTAAATCATTATTTATTATTAATGCTGCCTTTGTTCTTGCAGAGATAACTGGTTTACCCTGAGACGAAAGAACAAAAATTCCATTTGAATAAAGAGTAATAAATGTGCTCTCTGAAGTAGTGTTACTTGAGGATGTACCCAACAAAACTTTCCCCTGACTTCCTGTTCTGACAACTGGAGTTACCGTACTTCAACAAGTGAGGGAAGATTTTTCCCATGGGGGCTGCATACCACAGAAAGCCTGACAGAATGTCTCATACAGTTCCCATACTATTAAAACATGAACTGTACATTAGCTGGAGTTGCACTTTAAACTTCATTAGCATGCCTGATAGGTCGTAATAGGATATCAACAATTTGCGACTGACAACTACTTTAACTCTATAGTAAGCTTGCTTTTCAGAGTTTGAATTGCTTGGTGTGGGGGCTTTCACAATTATGTTCCCACATTTGATCTGACCACCAAATGAAGTCAGAGAATAATTTAGTCTAAAACTCAGTGTGACTGTTTCATCATGACATAATGGTTACATCTCATTCTGCTGATGTGATGGGTGGGAAAGAGCTGTAGCCTCTAGTAAGCTACAGCTGGGTGTGGTGATGAGGCAGTGCTTTCTGCTGTTTGGCTCATAAGCTCCTAACTGTAAAACAAGCAATGGGAAAGATGAGCTGACTACACACTACCTTTAAGAAACACTAGAAGGATGTGTTCTTATGAGCTGTGCAGCCAGTTGGCCTCTTGGGAATTGGGACTCTCCAGACACACAAGCCTTGTCAGATTACCAATCATAAAATGGGACTCCTAACAAAGCATCAGCCACAGCAGCTCCAATGCACTTAAACATGAGCCCTCTAGAGTCCACGTTGACAAATTCTTTAACAAGCTCTGTGGTTACGAGGAAAGATGGTTTCACTCTGAGTCACTCCTGTTCAAACAGTTTACTGGAAATAGAGAGGAGGGGGAATTTTCAGAGAAGTCATGTGATGGCCCAGACAAACCATAACCAGAATAGGTTCAGCAGAGTCAAAAACAGGTCCTGACAGCAACTGACACCCAGGCAGTGCATGGCCTCTTAGTCACTGGGTTCACTACAATTTAATTAAAAGAACGGGGCTGCAAGAGGAACTACTACAGACAGAGGGATTAACGCTTACAAAGTACAGGCTACAGCTGTACCCCCAGCACACATTATCAAAGAAACAAGTGTGTAATCCAAACCCTCGCTGAGAAAAATCAATTATCTGAAATGCTAAGACACTAAATAATTTCACTAGCATTGCACCTTTTGCTATCAAAACAAATATGACAATGATTACGGTGCATGTGTGAAATATCACAGCTTGTGCTGTTCGGCAACCACAGACGAGGAGCCACAGAGAAAAGAGCTACCCACTGACTTTAAAGAAGAATAGGATGAGCCGGCAAATGATCGCCTAAAAGCCAAGAGACGGGAATGGCACTTGACAAATTAGTACGTTTACCTCAAGTGATATTACACTGTGTGAACTGTTGACAGAAAGGGAAATGCGGTCATCAATTGGGGGGCGGGGTGTAATATGACAGCATAAAAACAAGCCGACTGTTAAATTGTTTTCTCCCATTCAAAATATTTGGTGAACTGTATACCCAGAGAAGATCAGCAACATCTCAATCTGACACTTCTCTTATGTCTATGGCTGCTGAATTCATGGAAAGCAATTTATGATATAAGCCCCAATGTTTTTACTGACAACAGAAGAGCTGAGCTTAAGCGTAATATTTTCTGCATTTCATCACAAATAACTAAGATAAGTGATTATTACTAGAAGTTAGATTATGTATTCACCTCTCATGTCTGTGTGGGTTTCCTCCATGCACACTGCTTTGCTCCCGCAATTAAACCATACAGTATACTGGTAAGTCACTTGGTTTCCCCTAAAAGATGTCCTTAGACTATGATGGGGATCGGATGTATTCTGTAAAGTGCTACATAAATGCAGAATAATAATTCAGCTCACAATTTACTCGTGTGAAAATCATTATGTATGTCATTCTATAAAGTGAAATTTACAAGATGAAAATTACAACAGGTCTGGTGCACCCTAGTGTCTGTGCTTTTGAAGTGAATTTCTCATACCTTATTTCTGCTTCTACGCATATTATAGAATAGTATTAATAAATAGCTTTAAGCATGGAACAAATGTGTGTCACCTAGCCTTCTGCTTTAAGAAACAGTGTGTTTGCTTACTAAATGAATCACTGTGCACACTTCATTCAAAGGCACTTTTCTCTTGGTACACGGTGGCTGTGCGTAATGTATAGTGTACTTATTCATCATGTGGTGTTTGTTAGCTTTTTCCAGGACAACCATGACAAAGTGCGTAGTAAGGTTTGAGGTGTGGTTGCCTTGCATCAGTTTCCACAGAGTGCAATCTCTGACCATACGCTACATAAAAACCCTTGTTCTTTCTAACACATTTTAATAGACACCATATATACATAATATGAGCTAATTCATATATAAACAAAAACTCACAATTTTACCAGAGAGAACAGTTAAAAAAAGAAGAAAAGGTTTAACTATAAACTTAAGACAATATAAACTGAGGGGGCCTTCTCTACCTCATCAGACCAGTCTCTATACTGGCCCTCCTGCTGTCACAGAGTCCCCTGTAACGCAGAGTGCGCACACAGTGTGCCAGAAGGGGATTGGTATAGCAAACACTCCTTGTTTCAGCTGTGCTATCTCTTCCTGTGAATGTTTTAACTATAAACTCAACTCCGTACAAACTGAGGAGGTCTTTTGTCCCCCACCGCCAGACTGGCTCTCTTGCTGGTCGTGCCATCGCTGTTGCCACCCCACCATAGTGCAGAGTATGCACACTGTGTGCTGGAGGGGGATTGGGATAGCCACCTCTCTTTGTTCCAGCTGTCAAGTCTCCTCCATTCAGCCATTTTGGCATGTCTTGCATGTCCCTCAGTTGCTGCCATCATACTGCCTCCTTGTGGGATATCTCCCTGCTGGGTTCATTCAGCAATAACGTTCTTGAGCCTCCCTGGTGGTCAGTTAACTCATCCAAAAATTCAAGAACTAAAAGGAAGCCTTGCCACACTCTGCTGCATTTATTTTGACAAATGAGGCTGCAGAGAGCTGTGAAAGCTTCATCTGGGACTCTCTCTATGTAGTCTTGACCTTAACGGCTGTAACCATGCACCCCCTCCAACACCACCCCACGACCCGAACATACTTCTGCGTCTACTTTATAGCAAGCAGTCCATTTTATGTTGCATAGGTAGGTGGAGCATTGCTGTGCAGACAATGTTACAACGTCCACCCACATGCCTATAAGTCAGCTTCTGCACCAATAGAGAGTCAGGGCTTATGTTTACGTGTAAAGACTGGTATGGCTTCAGTCACAATAGTTGGGATTGTCTTTTTGAGACAAGATTTCAAATCTTGTCTCAAAAAGTGCTGAATTGTGACAATGACAAGAGGGCAGCATATTGACAGTTGTGAAAAGTGGTGCCATTCTTATGGGGGTTAATCATAATTATTATTCATTTACAGGGCAGTAATATTTTGCTGCAGTTTTTCTGTGAGCATACTGAACAATTCATGACACTAACTGTCCATCAGAGGAGCTCACAATGTAATCCCTTTAACAGTCTGAGGCTAATGTTGTGGCAAAAATAAAAACAATAATTTATCAGTGTGTAATAGGAAACCAGAGCGCCTGCAGCGGTGTCCTAGCCGAGATTTCGAATCTAGGACCCCATAACTGCAAGACAATAGTACTAGTTGTTTTGGCATGGTGCTGTCCGAACAGTTCAAAAACTTGCAAATATTCTCGGATGACCAGTGCAATCCTATCATAACTTGAACTTTGCATCTACTCATTGGGCTGGAAGTCCTGGTTTAATGTTGTTTAACTGTTCTACCTGGAATATTTCTCTATTAGATACACGTGCCACAAGGGAAATCAGTCGGCGGATACTGATGAACTCTTGATGCTGTAAATTTGTCAGATATTCAGTACAGGCAGTTTCCACAGTTCTCTCGATACAGGTGCACTACCTATACAGATGTCATGAGTGAGTGTGTGAGAAAGATGCAATTTGGCTGCCTGCAGGTTGACAGTCGATGTTCTGCTACCACCCAGTGGCTAAGAGACTGCTGAACTCTGCTAGAAAGAGATAAGCAGTATCTGAGCCATATTGCTAAAGAAACTATCAGAATGAGGGTGTACCAATTTCAGGAACAAAAAACATTCTCAGAACTGTATGACGTTATCAGACAAGAAAATCATTTTTACTTCACAGGATGTTAATTAAAATGTTGCATGTTCAAGAGCGATTTCTACATCAGCAATGTCACATAAATAACTATTTGATAATTAAAAAAAAGGTGACACACACACACACTTTATAATGCTTGCAACCACTTCAACATCAATGCAGTTCAAATTCAATATTCGGCCTACACTATCAAGTCTATTTCTTCAAACACAGTTTGCGCAGTTTGTTAATATGCGCAGATGCAAATGTTTAAGTTGTGATACATCATTTAGGGCCCATTAATACCAAATGGAATTCCATGCATTGTGCTGCCTAATCACGTGTTTTTTATGTGGGGGTAGGGAGATGTGCAAAATCAGCTTGACATACCAGTATTTTTGATCTGTACATTTTATCCCACTATTGGTGGCATGAGAACTCAATTATAGTCGCACTCCAACATGTAGTCTCAAAAAGGTATGGCTCTACATGTCCATGAAGCACTGCTGCTGGACAGATCACTTGTCTGCGGAAGAATTCTCACTACAGCAGACTTTTACCCAAGCATAATTTATGACAGACTAAAGGCCTGTATCCACTATGATTTTTCAAACGACCGACGATTTTCTGAGCAACGATCATTTCTGCAATCTTACGACATGGGTACAGGCACACGATTAGGCAAACGTTTGCCAACCTGCGGCGACAATGCCCATCACAGCGGATTTTTAAGATCCCCAACGACTCCTGAACTCATTCACACCCATCGTATGACGTTGTGTGTACCTGCCGGCAGGAAGATGGATCAGGGACCGTGGGTTGTCGGGGAATATCTCTGTGATCCATCTTCCTGCGTCACTAAGTGAGTATTCAGCTTTAGAAACACTTAGAAGCCCAACAGGATGTGTCTCTTTAACACATGCATTTCTTCCGAATTGGCCCATTTGTAGGTCTCAAACGTAAAACACAGACAAAAGGTAAAACACAGACAAAAGCATTGTGTCATTGTGATGCTGTAATCTAGTGTGGAAGTAAACAGGATAAAAGTGATACTGCAGACAAAGGCCCAGCACATGTAGCCACTGACACATCATATTGGCAAGATATGCAAGCACCAGGTCATTTCACATTTGGCAGATGTAATTCAGCAGCATGCACAAAGCTCCAGAACTTGGAAAGGAAGTAAAAATGCACCGAAGAAAAAACAAACAAAACAAAAGCATTTAAACACAATGCAAAGAAAACAGAAAATAATTTCATCTGGATGAAGTAACAGATTACACTACAGAGACTGTACAAGGTCAGTATTTCCTTAAAGCAGCAGCAGGAATACAATCTCCATGGATAGTTAGTTAGCAGCACTTCCATAAACCATTCAAAAGGCCCTTGTGTCACAGCTACAGACCCACACAGTCAGTTACAGGCTTATAAAAGCTGTCATAAATTAATGTTTAATGGCTGCTCTAAGTCTCTTCATGAAAGCTTTGGAGTAAACTGAGCGCTGCAGCACAGCAAATAAGAACTCTATTAGTAATCCAAAAGGCGTGGACATGGAAAAAAGGAATGAGCAAACCCTAACATTACTGACACAATATTTCTGAAACACACCAATAATCATGCATGTTTGAGAAAAGTAAGGTATATTCTTGTAAGTAGCAATTAACTCCAGGTAGGAAATCCAGCTCAGAAGGACTAGGTTATGTACAGAACTATAACAAAGCAGATCAAGAACTCAACGGCTAGAAATACACATGACATAATTACACGCATAGGAAGTAGCTACCGGCATATAAAAATTACCATCTAATCTCATGGCAAAATATTTAAATGTCTCCTGTCAAAAAGTACTCTAACATCTTAGGGCTCGTTTCCACTGTTGCAGTGCGGAATCGCCTGCATTCCACCGCGGACGAAATCGCATGCGGGTGCGATTCCGCATGCGGTATTGCCGCGATTTCGCATGCGATTCCGCATAGGAAAGGGTATGTGCGAATTTAACCATGTCACTGAATGTGTAAATTAACATTATACCTATGCGAAATCGCATGCTGTTTCCCTATTAAAAGCATTAGCGGCGATTCGAGTGCATTCCTCTCGCACGCGAAATCTGACGGCTCTGCCGTGCAGATTTCTGCCGCACAAAAAACCGCTCCCGCAGCCGCACAAGTGGAAACAGCCCCATCCACTTGCATTGCCTATGCGAATCCGCAAGCGGACACCGCATGCAGATTCGCTATAGTGGTAACGAGCCCTTACAGAGCAATCTCCAGGTACTGCCAGTTCACACATTAATTACATATATACAAGTTGGCGTCTTGAGCCCAATACAAGTCACACTCTTTTGTCAGTGTAAAGCAAATGGAATATGAAGTTAGAGGGATACGAAGCCTGCCATATTTACAGTATTTTCTACTAGTTGCTTGGCAGTCCTGTTGATCTCTTTGGCTGCAGTAGTGTCTGAATTACACGCCTGAAACAAACGTGCAGCTAATCTTGTCAGAGGTTTGTCAGAAACATCTGATTGACACGCCTGTTCAGGGTCTATGGTTAATTGTATTAGAGACAGAGGATCAGCAGGACAGGCAGGTAATGTGTATTGCTTAAAATGAAACAATATGGCAGCCATACACCCCTCTCGCTTCAAGTTCATTTTAAGTAGCCTAGGAAAATCAGGCATGATTTTCTAACATGTCCAATCGCTAAGCAACATAAAGTGGATGTCGGGGGACATTATAATTATTATTTTTACATCAGTACACATCTGCGAACCGTAGGAACAGCTAAGTGCAATGCTGCTTATGTCAGTACATATGGTCAATTATACGCTAGCTCTTCCATGCAAACTGGGAAAATTAGTATATCACTTACCAAAATTTAAATCAAACTGCATCCAGCTAAAGCTGGCCACTAACGGACCAATTTCTAGCGAAAAATCGTTCGAGCAATCAGAAACTCTGATCGGAAGTGAAATCGTTCACTACACCATCAACGAACCTATCTTCGCTATCTATCTTAAGATTCAAAATTTGGTTCGGCGAAAATTCAGTCGGACGACTTTTTTTTTTTCAAATCGTTCATAATCGATCATAACCATTAACAGAGATTATTTACTGGCAATTCAATCACTGCCGACCTAGAATTTCGGATCGATTGAACGATTTTTCACTAGAAATTGGTCCGTTAGTGGCCAGCTTAAGAATTGGACACACATCTAGACAAACCTACAGACAGCGCACAATCTGAGTCAGAACATGTGTTTAGTATACTTGGTATGGGTCAGATTTCCCCAGATAGAGGATTATTGGAGAGAAGATAAATGACACAGTAAAAACTGTCTGCTATTCAGGGGCACACGTTTGTAAAGGTGCCTACCAAAAGACACAGTCTTGATTGGTACAATCTTACCAAACCCATGTAGTAGTAGAAGGGTAAACTGTGTAAATATACTTTGGGCGCATACTTTAGATAGTTCCCTCATATTACATAAAAATGGTAAGATTGTACAATCAGGATTGTATCATACATGGGCACCTTACCCCTCATCTGGGTTGTATTATAGCAAGAAATCTGCATGCAGTTTTGTGATTGTAGAATAGTTAACTCAACAGTAAAAACGTTTCAACTTAATTGACCCATTACAACACCACATGAAGCAGTCCCAGCATGTTCAGAGAATACATGGCAATCAAGCAATTTTTCCCTGTGTGATCCCAACAAACCTTAACAAATGCATGGAATCACCAAATTACACCTTTGCAGTCACGTATTGCGAAATAAACAATTGAAAAACTACACTAGAATCTTCACAAATGCTTTTCCATTCAAGCACAAATAAACAATGTGTGTAGGATCAGAGAAATGATCACCATTCCCCACCTGTGCTGTCTGAGCATGTTCCAGCATCTCTTCAAATTCTTCATACTCTTCATCATCAGGTTCTGCGCCTGACAGGCGAGCAGCCCTAGCCATGAAGTATGGTGGCAGTTCTCCAATGGCAGTGCCAGCACCCTGGAGTTATGATGAGAAAGTAAACTGAAAATTAATACATACCATACTACCAATATCTGTAAAAAGAAGCATGACTAAACATGCAACAACTCACACCTACCCAAAGGCAACTCTGGCACTTAATACATTTTCCTATAAACTATAGTATCAACAGTGCAAAACTTACAAAATACCTGTCTGAGATCTCACAGAACATGAGCTCGTTTCACAGGCCATCAACTTCAATACCTCTTAAGGTGGCCACACACACCATACAATTTTTTAAATATCTGTTCAACTGAAGAATTGCAATCAGTTTTTCTGACTGACTGTAACATTTCAAAAATCTGTCCAATGTACCACACACCTATGTTCAATTTTTCCTCAATTATGATAAAAATGATTGGAAACTCTGAGAAAATTGCTAGGGTGTGTATATCAATAAATTGACAATCTAACACACACCATACAATCTTTAGAGAAATTGAAGAAAAATATCTGGCATTCCGGATAGATAAAAATCTAAAAAACCCCCCCCCAAAAAAAAAACGGGAAATCCGATCGGATTTTTCAGTCGAATGAAAAAACAGCTTTCGTTTTTTTTCGGGAGATCCGATCGTTTTTATCGAATTGCCGTAAAATCGGATCATTTTATTGCATCGTGTGTGTGGCCACCTTTAGAAAATGTTTCAGGGATGCTGAAGTGGATCAGGTAATTTGGGTGCAGTGATCGGCAGGCATCTAATAGATGCTTGTGTCAATTATAGGTAATCAGCCACCCAAATGGGGAGTTGGGCGCCCGATGTGGATAGTAGGGATTGGTTACTATTACTATATAGGTAATAACGGTTGTATACCGTCTTCTACAACTAGCAGACATTCGGGAGATAGGCTTAGTGTTAGGAATTTGGGGGGGGGGGGGGGGAGGGTAATTTTAGGCATTAAGAAGTGGTTTTAGGCTCTTCAAGGCAGGAGGGGGGTAGTGTTAGGCATGGGGGGGGTTAGTTTTAGAAGGCACTAGGAGGGGTTAAAGAGACAATGAATGCCAGGTAGTGCATAGTAAAGTAACGGTAATGTAAATTACCAATATTTTTCTTTATTAGCGGCACCACCCAGCGCCCAACTCATTCGACGCCACTGCAATACATACTCTGCTGACGTGCCAAAACAGACTAGGGGGGGGGGAAAGCAACTATTAAAGAAGAAACCAGTTCAGGAAAGCTGAAAATATAATGGACTTTTCCACTTTTGTTCTATTAGATTATCTATATTTATACACATGTAACATATTCAGTCAGAGAACGCTAGAGGCAAGAAAGAGGGTGCTTACAACATATCTGAAGATTGTTATGAAGGAAAGGTCACTCTAAATTTATAAATTCTACAATTTTTCCCACCAGAAAGAACTCTTACAAAAACTTTATCCTAAGGGCTTTGAATTCACATTTGAATATAGCAGATAACAGAAGCCAAAGATTTACTAAAACATGTATTTTTACTTTTTGAGCTTGACAGAAAAACTATAAAAGAGAAGATCTGAGAAGAAGTTCTGAAGAGAGATGCCAGGCACAATTATTAAAGTAGCTGTATTGGCTTTCATAGTCTAACTTCAGCTGGAAAAACAACTGGACACTGATCAACTATTATTGGAATCAGCTGCACTTTTCTGTAGCTTCTTATACAGCTCTATTGACATTAAGTTATGGGAACATACTACCCAAAACAGTGTTTCTCAAAACTGCATTTGAGTATTACGAGCAGCACACATTCTCCTGGAAACCTCAACAATAAACAAGTAGGATCATTCATGTTTCTGCAATGTGACTGAAATCTGACAGCAGACCCTCTCCTTGAGTTACATGCTCATCTGAGCAGCCAATGAAAACCACTTAGTGAAAACTAGCAGGACCTTTATTTCAGAAGACAGCAGCTGATGACGTGAGAACATGTAGCTCAGTTAGAAAAATATGAGCACTGTCTGTTAATGATAAAAGAAGAAGCACATCCATAGAACCTTTATAATGTGGACATAAGGGCACTCTATCCCTGACCAACACAGTCTGTAAATAGGGGAAGTACTCTTCCCCAATACAAGCTAGGTCCCGGCTTTGAGTGATAAAACCAATGAATGATCAAACTTTATATGTGATAGTGCAGACAATCAATAATCAAAAAAAGGCTCCAGGAATGTGCAATATATTAGAGGGAAACGTGCCTGTGAATATATAAAGGAGGAATGTGTGGCAAGAATATAATCATATGGTGACCACGATGCTCACCAAACCGACATCCATGGGTAAATGGGAGTCAATACTCAGAGGCACAATGAAATAAGTGATGAACAGACTTTTATATTAATATTGCACATGAGCAAGAGTGGTCCAAGTTTTAGTTTGCCACACTTACCCACATGCAGGCTTCTAGCCTGACTTTGGATATGATGGTCCATAATGAAATTGCACCTTCTACAGATTCCTCATCTGGACAGATAATTTCATCTGGATAAGGAGGCTCCGGGAAGTTGACAGAATTACATTCATAAGCAGCGAGTGTGACAGAAGCTATGTGTGGACCCTGAAAGGAAGAATAAAGCTTTTAAATACAAAATATTCATCACATTTTACCATTAAAAACAGGAAGACAAAAAAACGTGTGGTGAAGTTCTAAATAAGGCCATACAGGGGTTCATATTTCTGACAGAGTGCCCAGTCATCCATTGACTCCAACATACGCCAACGGTAAATGTCCTAGCTGAAATACAATTATTGCTCAAAAAGTTAAATGGGAATGATGAAAATTTTATTTGAGTAACCAGAGGGTGTGTATGCATGGGGAAAGCGAAGGTTGCAAAAAGCTGTGCAGCTGAGTGCTAGTAGGAGTAGCTGTACCACAGAGATCGAGCGGGGCAAGGTTACCAACTATTACCCAACTGAATTCCAAACAGTGAATTCCAATCAATGTGTTTAGCTGTTTATAGGGTTTAAAAAACTATGGTGCAAAAAGTGAATTTTCCCATTTTGAAGCATCTCTGACTTTTCTGAGCACCTGTCATGTTTCATGAGGTGCTAGAATTCCAGGATAGTATAAATACCCCTCAAATTACCCCATTTTGGAAAGAAGACATCAAATGACCCCATTTTGGAAAGAAGACATCCCAAAGTATTCACTAAGAGGCATGGTGAGTTCATAGAAGATTTTATTTTTTGTCACAAGTTAGCGGAAAATGACACTGTGACAAAAAAAAAATTAAATTTTTTTTTCCATTTCGGCTAACTTGTGACAAAAACAAAAAAAATGAAATCTGCCACGGACTCACCATGCCCCTCTCTGAATACTTTGGGATGTCTACTTTCCAAAATGGGGTAATTTGTGGGGTGTGTTTACTGTCCAGGCATTTTGGGGGTGCTAAATTGTAAGCACCCCTGTAAAGCCTAAAGGTGCTCATAGGACTTTGGGCCCCTTAGCGCACCTAGGTTGTGTCTTCTAATGTCCTCTATGAACTCACCATACTCCTAACGGAATACATTGGGGTGTCTTTTCTAAAATGGGGTCACTTGTGGTGTTCCTATACTGCCCTGGCATTTTAAGGGCCCTAAACCGTGAGGAGTAGTCTAGAAACCAAATGCCTCAAAATGACCTGTGAAATCCTAAAGGTACTCATAGGACGTTGGGCCCCTTAGCGCACCTAGGCTGCAAAAAAGTGTCACACGTGGTATCTCCATACTCAGGAGAAGTAGTATAATGTGTTTTGTGGGGTATTCTTACACATACCCATGCTGGGTGGGAGAAATATCTCTGTAAATGACAATTTTTTGATTGGTTTACACTTGTCATTTACAGAGATATTTCTCCCACCCAGCATGGGTATGTGTAAAAATACACCCCAAAACACATTATACTACTTCTCCCGATTACGGCGATACCACATGTGACACTTTTTTGCAGCCTAGGTGCACTAAGGGGCCTAAAGTCCTAGGAGTAACTTTAGGATTTCACAGGTCATTTTGAGGCATTTGGTTTCCAGACTACTCCTCACGGTTTAGGGCCCCTAAAATGCCAGGGCAGTATAGGAACACCACAAGTGACCCCATTTTAGAAAGAAGACACCCCAAGGTATTACGTTAGGTGTATGATGAGTTCATAGAAGATTTTATTTTTTTGTCAAAAGTTAGCGGAAATTGATTTTTATTGTTTTTTTTCACAAAGTGTCATTTTCCACTAACTTGTGAGAAAAAATAAATTATATGAATTCCTCATACACCTAACAGAATACCTTGGGGTGTCTTTCTAAAATGGTGTCACTTGTGGGGTTCCTATACTGCCCTGGCATTTTAGGGGCCCAAAACCGTGAAGAGTAGTCTGGAAACTAAATGCCTCAAAATGACTGTTCAGGGGTATAAGCATCTGTAAATTTTGATGACAGTTGGTCTATGAGAGGCCGAATTTTGTGGAACTGGTCATAAGCAGGGTGGCTTCTTAGATGACAGGTTGTATTGGCATTGAAGTGCAGGAAGCGGAGGATGTTCTCAAATCGTGACCTGGACAAGGCAGCAGAGAACATGGGCATGTGATGTATTGGGTGCGTAGACCAATAAAACCGCAATACATTCTTTTTGACTAGACCCATGTTAAGGAGAAGGCCCCAAAAAATATTAAGTTCTGAAACTTGGAGTGGTTTCCACCGAAAAGGCTGGGCATGGTAGCTTCTTGGATTGGCGGTTGCGTATTGTGTGGCATAACGGTTGGTCTCAACCACAATTAAGTCGTAGAGACCAGCAGTGATCAGAAAAAAAAATTCTGTTACTGCGGTGGGGCGGGTGAGGCTTTGGCCGGGTGATCAGAAGCCCACAGGGGGCAGATTAGGGCCTGATCTGATGGATAGGTGTGCTAGGGGGTGACAGGGAGTGACAGGAGGAGATTGATGGGTGTCTCAGGGGGTGATTAGAGGGGAGAATAGATGCAATCAATGCACTGGGGAGGTGATCGGAAGGGGGTCTGAGGGTTTGGCCGAGTGATCAGGAGCCCACATGGGGCAAATTAGGGCCTGATCTGATGGATAGGTGTGCTAGGGGGTGATTGATGGGTGTCTCAGGGTGTGATTAGAGGGGGAATAGATGCAAGCAATGCACTGGGGAGGTAATCGGGGGGGGGGGGGGGGGGGCAATCGGAGGGTGTGGGCGGGTAATTAGGTGCCCGCAAGGGGAAGATGAGGGTCTGATCTGATGGGTATAATGGGTAGCAGTGACAGGTGGTGATTGATGAGTGATCAGTGGGTGATGAGAGGGGAGAACAGATGTAAATAATGCACTGGGGAGGTGATAAGGGGGGGGAGGGGGGTCTGAGGGCAATCTGAGGGTGTGGGCGGGTGTTTGGGTGCCTGCAGGGGGCAGATTAGGGTCTGATCTGATGGGTAGCAGTGACAGGGGGTGATTGATAGTTGAACAGGGTGTGATTAGAGGGGAGAATAGATGCAAGCAATGCACTGGCGAGGTGAACAGGGGGGGGGGGGGTCTGAGGGCGATCTGAGGGTGTGGGCGGGTGATTGGGTGCCTGCAAGGGGCATATGAGGGTCTGATCTGATGGGTATGATGGGTAGCAGTGACAGGGGGTGATTGATGGGTGATCAGTGGGTATTAGAGGGGAGAACAGATGTAAATAATGCACTGGGGAGGTGTTTAGGCGGGGTCTGAGGGTGTGGGCGGGTGTTTGGGTGCCTGCAGGGGGCAGATTACAGCAGTGACAGGTGGTGACAGGGGGTGATTGATAGGTGAACAGGGTGTGATAGAGGGGAGAATAGATGCAAGCAATGCACTGGCGAGGTTAACCTGGAGGGGGGGAGGGGGGATTAGGTGTCTGAAGGCGATCGGAGGGTGTGGGCGGATGATTGGGTGCCCGCAAGGGGCAGATGAGGGTCTGATCTGATGGGTAGCAGTGACAGGTGATGACAGGGGGTGATTGATGGGTGATCAGTGTGTGATTAGAGGGGAGAACAGATGTAAATAATGCACTAGGGAAGTTAGGGGGGGGGCGTCTGAGGACAATCCGAGGGTGTGGGCGGGTGTTTGGGTGCCCACAAGGGGCAGATTAGGGTCTGATCTGATAGGTAGCAGTGACAGGTGGTGACAGGGGGCGACGGGGTGATTGATAGGTAATCATGATGTGATTAGAGGGGAGAATAGATGCAAGCAATGCACTGGCGAGGTGATCAGGGGGGTCTGAGGGCGATCTGAGGGTGTGGGCGGGTAATTGGGTGCCCTCAAGGGGCAGATTAGGGTCTGATCTGATGGGTAGCAGTGACAGATGGTGACAGGGGGTGATTGATGGGCGATCAGTGGGTGATTAGAGGGGAGAACAGATGTAAACAATGCACTTGGGAGGTGATCTGAGGGCGGGTCTTCGGGCGATCTGAGAGTGTGGGCGGGTGATCAGGTGTCCGCAAGGGGCAGGTTAGGGTCTGCGCTGATGGGCGGCAGTGACAGGTGGTGATTGACAGGTGATCAGTGAGTGATTACAGGGGAGGTTAGAAGTATACAGTACACGGGGGGGGGGGGTCTGGGGAGGATCTGAGGGTGGGGGGGGGGGATGATCAGGCGCCCCCAGGGGCAGTTTAGGACCAAATCTTAAAAAATGGTGTTGACAGATAGTGACAGGGAGTGATTGATGGGTGATTAGGGGGGTGATTGGGTGCAAACAGGGGTCTGAGGGGGTGATCGGGGGGGTCTGAGGGATGCTGTGGGCGATCAGGGGGCAGGGGGGCCAGATCAGTGTGTGTGTGCTTACCACGGGGGCTGCCTCCTGCCCTGGTGGTCCCTCCATCACTGGGACCACCAGGGCAGGAGGCAGCCTGTATAATACTCTTTGTATACATTACAAAGCGTATTATACGCTTTCTATGCGGCAGATCGGGGGTTAACAACCCGCCGGCGCTGCTAATTGGCTGGCGGGTTGACATCACAGGTGGGCGGGGCCTAATGCCGGCAGATGCGCGCGCATCAATGCGCACGATCCCCGGCAATTCAGTCCCCCAGGACCCTCTGCCGATCGCCATTACGCGGTCCTGGGGGTGCCACTTTGCCGCCACCCATAGGTAGTGGGCGGTCGGCAAGTGGTTAAACTGTACACAGTAATAAATCACTAATAACAATATACCATAAATAGAGTCATTTCATTTTCTGATGTTTTTGCTTTGCGCAGTATAAAAATATGAGCAAAAGGAACTCGAGGTGTGAGACATATGGAAGCTGCCATATTTATTTCCTTTTATACAATACCAGTTGCCTGGCAGCCCTGCTGATCTTTTATTTATCAGTAGTGTCTGAATCACACCTGAAAGCATGTGACAGATATGTGCAGGTTCAGGATGGTGTTTGTTTATTTTTTTTTAACATTTTTTTTTTTTTTTTGACTTGGACGGATGTTGATTTTTTTTTCAACCAAACTAACTACAGTATGTAACCAAATCAGACTTCAGTCAGAAACATCAAATCTGCACACTTGTTCAGGGTCTTTGGCTGAATGTATTGGAAGCAGCCTCCAAAACCCTCTCGTTTCACTTGTCCTTAAAGGAATACTATTGAACTTAAACACATTTCTGTCAGTAGCATACATCAAAATTGCATTAACAGCTAGTGCAAACACAGCATATCTTTTTGCTGTGCAATGTTTCTTTTTCTTTTAATTTGCCTTTTAAACGAACCCCCTGACAAGCTGACGGCGTCGGCTAATGGGGCAGCTCATTATGACAGAGGGGATTCCTTTTTACAGTGCAGTAGTGTATTATACTATTGTCACGTTTCCCCATGCTATTTATTACTATTACTATGTTTCCCCGACACTATTCAGCATGCCAGGCATCTGTCACGTAGCCTGCTATGAGGAGCGAGAGACAAACGCTCTCGCTCCTATTCTGCCCAGCCAATCCCCGCAGAAGGAGACTTACGTGTGTCGGGCTGCCGCCGCATTAGTTGTTTTGTCATCGCTGCGCATCGGAAGCAGGAGCCGAAGGGAAGGAGCAATGATGCGCCCTCCTCCAGCTCATATGGTTGCCGTTGCGTAGCGATGACAAAACAACTAATGCGGCGGCAGCCCGAGCCCGACACACGTAAGTCTCCTTCTGCGGGGATTGGCTGGGCAGAATAGGAGCGAGAGCGTTTGTCTCTCGCTCCTAATAGCAGGCTACGTGACAGATGCCTGGCATGCTGAATAGTGTCGGAGAAACATAGTAATAAATAGCATGGGGAAACGTGACAATAGTATAATACACTACTGCACTGTAAAAAGGAATCTCCTCTGTCATAATGAGCTGCCCCATTAGCCGACGCCGTCAGCTTGTCAGGGGTCCGTTTAAGAGGCAAATTAAAAGAAAAAGAAACATTGCACAGCAAAAAGATATGCTGTGTTTGCACTAGCTGTTAATGCAATTTTGATTTATGCTACTGACAGAAATGTGTTAAAGTTCGATTGTATTCCTTTAAGGTTATTGGTGGCATAAAAAACCCAAGAGATTAAGGGCCTGTTCAGACTATGCGCGTTCCTGGACGTTTTCAGGGAACGTGTCTGGGTACCAAAAACGCATAGGAACGGCTCCTAATGCTTTTGAATGGGCTAGTTCACACGTATGCGTATGAGACGCATACGTTTCTCATGCGCATTGCTGCATGCAGTTCTGTGCGTCACGCATAGAAACGGACGCAATGAAAGTCTATGGACGCGTATCAAAAACGCGTACTATTGCGTTTTTAGCGTCCGTTTTCCTCTGCAGTTCCCATAATTCTTTTTTTTCCCCTGGGTCACGTGTGTGTGCAAAACGCAATAGAACACGCATTAGAACGCAAGAAAAACGCATGCGTTTTTCAACTAGCGTTTCTTTGATTTTAAACGCATTCTTCATACGCAGATAGTCTGAACAGGCCCTTAAGGAGTTATTATTCGAGTGCGGTGAATACTACAGCTACCTATCCTGTTTCAATAATTAAACCATGTGACCTAAAGATGAGCTGAGTTTATAGACTTAAAGTGGACCTGAACTCTTGCACAGGACAGAATGAAAACATAGAGAAATGCACCCTGTACGTATTTAAAGAGTTTAGCCTGAGTTCCCCCTTATTTGTGTCTAATGATCACTAGCTGTAATTTTACACCCCCCCCCCCTCCCCGTGTCACGTTACTGCCTATGGCAGATAAGCAGGTAAGCCGATTTGAAAGCACAGGCTGTAAACAATATGTCTGCTTCCATGAATCAGGAAGTACTACTTAAACAGGTTAAACCAAAAACTACACCACAGTGAACTATTAACAGACACTGCATTCCTGCACTTCCCTTCTGTACTACTAGAGCTCATACATTCTTTGTGGCGTAAAAAGGGAAAAGGATGACAGGATGACCCACAGCATTCACAAAGATGAACAATCATTTCCTTTGTATACTAGTACTAGCAGTCACTTTATGACCACATTTATCACCTTTCAGCAACTTTCTGAAGTGATAGCTTACCAAGCAACCATTCAGGGATATCAAGCCAATGTTAAACAAATCTGGCAGGGCAGCAAATGTAACCAGTAGCAAGATGGCCAAAAGCCAAGTGGATTTTAAAGGATACAAGAGGCAAAACTAGGGAAAAAAAATGTCCCACACCAAAGTTCCACTCTGCTCCCGGCCGTCCGCTGTCATTTCTGTAATGCTGGGCATACACGACTCGATTTTGCCGCTCGTTTCCACGCCCGATCGTTTTGCCCGCTCAATTCTGCAGGCGATTCTCTTATCTTCCGCTCGTTTTTCTTATCTGTTCCCATTGTCCTCCATGCAGAATTGAGCGGCGAACTAATCGGACCGGAGATTGGACATGTCGGAAATTATCATTCGAGCCATCTAAATGGCTCAGAATTAAGCCGTGTATTCCCAGCATAAGATCATGACCCGTGGCTGCGTCATCATTTCTGCGCATGCACAGGCACGCCTCGTGATCTCACTGTTGTGGTTGGGTGCGCTCTGTACTTGCACAATTCAAGTCTTTGTGAACTGTACAAAGTGGGATCAAGAGAGGTGTCCAGCAAGCCTGCATAGAAGACCATAGCCCAGCCGTGGGGCGCGATCTTACAGAGGGGATAGTAGCGGAACTCTGGTGTGAGATCTGATAGACTTCTAGGGGCAGGGAGAAGCCCCAAGTGGGTAAAAGTTGTTTGAGGTACCCCCCCCCCCCCCCAATGTGTTCAAGATTGTTGCAATTTCACACAAAAAAGATAATATATGGTGAAAAAGTTTGTTGGTATGTTGAAAAACATTTGAATCAATAATCAACTTTTGATATTTTTGATTTTTTAATATGGATACTTTTTTTAAGGGTTAGTTGGCAGTGCTCAATTGCATTGCAGAATAATTCTGCATGTCAACTCACTGCCCATACAATTCTATGGGCCTATTCATAGTACTGTGTTGTAATGGATCACGTTATTCTAAGTCGCTGCATGCTGGCTTTGTATTCAAGTCTAGTTCCAGTCTCCATTGTAGATCACAGTCATTAAAATGCATGTGTTGAATAACCACTGTGAACCTAGTCTTAAAGTGGACCCAAATTAAAAATACAAGATTTCAGAAATAAAATCTATTTTCTAAATTATAATAATAAATAGCAGCCTTTTTTCAGCTGCATGATGACAAATATAAAATATTTTACATTTATTGGAGGAACCCCTCCCCTTCCTTTCATATTGCCGTGATTTTCCGGCAAACTGGTGGAGTAGATGGTGTCCAGCAAAGGAGGAATTGCTAATGGCTGCCACCAGTATAACCCTAGTTATGAAAAGAGAAGGGTGAAAAGCATGCACTGAAATGCTCATAGGCTTGAAGGAGTGTTTATTTATCTTTGTATGTGTCAGAGTGGTGCAACTAAATATTTTGAATTAAAAAATGTTTGGTTTGGGTCCGCTTTAATTTTTCAAATGTAACATCTTTGTACATTTGTCAATCTCATCTCATGCCATCATCAATCTCTGTTTGGCATTACAATTACCACTGAACACCACATTAATAGTTACATTGTATTACAATTTTACCTAACAATCACTTTTCCATATATTATTTTCACATTACATAGCAATACTATTTCCATCTTTTTACTATACGGCACATATATATATATATGCAGACTCATAATTCTATCCTTTGTTGTTTTTACGAACAATAAATAAAGTTTGGTATGTCCTGAATAGCTACATACAATACATTCAAGTTGAATATAATTTGACAATCACACACTATACATTTCTTCCAAACTCAAAAAAAAAAAACAATACATAAATAAAAATAAAGGACATTCTGTCCGACCACAAGCCTTAAAATTGTTTTATCTGGCTGAATTGATTATCCGATATAGGCAAAAAAGTGCATCTTTTTTGCTTGGTTAAAAATTGCCTGTGTTTAAATCCAATTGTACAGAACATACAGTAAAATAGGCAATCTTAATTTAAAATTATCTGTAGGACGGATCTGTACAAGAGAATTAAGCAGCACAAGGTGGTTATAATAGCTGAGAACAGCCAAGATTGCGAGAGCAGAGCATTGGGACTATTGTTTCAGAGAAGTACACAGAAAGAGTAACATCTCCACAGTCTTGCAAGGTTAGTTCATGCAGACGTAGGAGATCACATTGTGCTTATTACATTTCCCAACATCACTTCCAAAAACAGGTCATAATGACTATTATTCCAGCTGTGCCAGAGCCAGTAAAACAGAATATGAAAACAGCAAGTCATAAGACCAGAAGACTTACTGTGCAAAACACGGGACAAAATCAAAACATCATCATGTACTTTAAAATAGGTAGTTGCACACCACACGCTAGCCATTCCAGATGAAACTGATACTAGTATATTCAATCCAGGAACAGGGAAAGAAGTAGCTAGAAAAATTTAAGTAAAATAAGGAGTTTTTAAGAAATACATTTTTCTCTCATTGTGAAAAACATCAATGTGCTACTTTCACAGTGGTAATACATAGGACTCTCAGACATCCCCTCCCTACAACCACAAGGACAATAGATCATGTGCCTGCTTTAACCAGCTGTCCAAAATGAAATCAGCGCAACTTCATCCTATGGTTTTGGCAGGGTGAGCAGAATATTATTCTGGACATCTGCTTTTGCTAAAGTTCATATTTACAAAAGCCACAGTTTCATCCCCCGAGTCAGCTAATAGCACCAGTTGCCAAAGCCTGTACAGAAAACTGTTGACCAAATAAAGCTTTATTTTGATGCTCCAAAGATGTTCTGTATCTTTTATACTAGCTGCAAATACCATAAAGGGTGACAATATACATATGAAGAAATATATAGGCGTATGCAGAGAAGTGCAATATGAAGGCTCTATACCTTTATGTATGCATGCCAGAGTCGTGTGGCAACCATTATTAATACACTCCAACGTTTTCATGGGGGCTTCTGGTGGCGAGAGGGCAGATGTGATCACGCCACAAATTTTCTAAAAACCTTTATACTTTAATACCGTATATACTCGCATACAAGCCGAATTTTTGACCCCCAAAAAGGGGGTCAAAAGTTGGGGGGTCGGCTTGTATGCGAGTCTTCCCTGGTGGTCTAGTGGTGGGTGGTGGGTGGTCGGGTGGTCCGCGCCCCGCTCCCCCCCCCTCCCCGCTCCCCCCGCGGCCGCCGCTGCTATTTTACCTTCTTAGACAGCGGCCGCTTCCTAATCCGCGTTCCTCTTCTTTCTCAGAGTGTCAGTGTTTCACAGCAGCGCGCCGGGCGCTGCTGCTGTGACGATGCAGGGGGCAGGAAAGAGCGGTTCCCTTGGTAACGGCGATACAGATCGCCGTTATAGGGAGCCGCGCTATTTCCTGCCCCCTGCATCGTCACAGCAGCAGCGCCCGGCACGCTGCTGTGAAACACTGACACTCTGAGAAAGAAGAGGAACGCGGATTAGGAAGCGGCCGCTGTCTAAGAAGGTAAAATAGCAGCGGCGGCCGCGGGGGGAGCACTACCCACCTATGCTGGGCACTATACTCGTTAAACTGGGCACTATACTAGCTAAACTGGGCACCATACTAGCTAAACTGGGCACTATACTGGCTAAACTGGGCACTATACTAGCTAAACTGGGCACTATACTGGCTAAACTGGGCACTATACTGGCTAAACTGGGCACTTTACTAGCCATACTGGGGCACTATACTGGCTAAACTGGGCACTATACTGGCTAAACTGGGCACTATACTGGCTAAACTGGGCACTTTACTAGCCATACTGGGGCACTATACTAGCTAAACTGGGCACTATACTGGCTAAACTGGGCACTATACTGGCTAAACTGGGCACTATACTAGCTAAACTGGGCACTATACTAGCTAAACTGGGCACTATACTGGCTAAACTGGGCACTTTACTAGCTAAACTGGGGCACTATACTAGCTAAACTGGGCACTATACTGGCTAAACTGGGCACTATACTGGCTAAACTGGGCACTATACTGGCTAAACTGGGCACTATACTAACTAAACTGGGCACTTTACTAGCCATACTGGGGCACTATACTAGCTAAACTGGGCACTATACTAGCTAAACTGAGGCACTACCTACCTATACTGGGCACTATACTGGCTATACTGGGCACTTTACTAGCTATACTGGGCACTATACTAGCTATACTGGACACTACCTACCTATACTGGGCACTATACTAGCTATATTGGGACACACTGGGGGGCTGCACCAATCCAGCATTTCCTACCCCCGGCTTATATGGGGGTCAATCATTTTTCCCTGTTTTTTCAGGGAAAAGTTGGGGGGTCGGCTTATATGCGAGTATATACGGGTACTAACTTAATCTACCACTGCTCCTGCCCCACGTCCAATCAACCTTTTGGGAACTCTTTGGTCTCACTGTAATTTTTCCCGGTCAAATATTCTGTTTTTTAGGATTTCTCTACGCCTGGTTAAACCGGTTACAATTACATCACAGCATGACACTTCAGTAATTTGATCTAACCATTGAAAAATGACCCTATAATTTATCCCATACAGTCCAATAACACTAGCATGTTACTAAGAATTTTGTGTGTCAACCTCAATTTAAACATGATACAATTGAATGGGGATTACTACAAGAACCTTCAGAGCAGAGGTTCACGTGGTCACTCCCATTTCCTCCCATTACTCATGTTGCAATTTACAGCATGGCAACAAACTACTTGTTATATGTACTTGTTCACACTCTGCGCATTATAATGAAGTAGCTGGTGGTGCGCGCTATGCTGCGCAGGGCAAAGGTGTGCATGCCATCTCCTTAGATGTGGCACGCGCCATCCAATCAGCGATGTGGCCAATAACAACGGGCACGAGCGGGAGTGTGCAAGGTGAACAGACACATCGCTGTGGCCAATCAGAGCGTGGCAGGAGGTGGCATGTGCAGGACAGAAGGACATCCATACAGAGGATAGCTTGGAGATGATTAGATTAGATACCGCAGTTCTGGCACTGCCGCACACAATATTCTACTTAACAGGCACGTTGAAACACAACCTGCCAGCCCGGGGTCCGCACTGTGTGCAGAGGCAGACCTCCTCTACTGCACCTGCACCGCTGTCAATCAGGTCCACGTTGTCTGCAGCGTACTGCGCAGAAGCAGTAGTTCTGTGCATGTGCAGTACGCTGCGGACAAAGTGTACTTGACTGACAGCGGCGCTTCACGCAGGCACAGTAAGGACGACCTCGAGGCCGACGGCTGCGATCGGATTTTTGGCGTGGGACATGTCGGCTTCAAGGGGCTGGAGGAAGCCACCGGTAAGTATATCATAGGGCCTTTATTGTTATTAAAAAAAAAAAAAAAAAAAAAAAATAAAAGGTACCGTATTTTTCGGAATATAAGACGCTCTGGAATATAAGACGCACCTAGGTTTAGAGGGCAAAAAAATGTATACAGTATATACTAAACCTGGTGCGTCCATATTCCAGGAGCGTATTGTACAGTACATGTTCTCCCCATTGTCCTCTTGTGTCCACTATGTGTCCCTTTCTGTACCCCTGTGTGTGGCATCCCTTCCTGCCACCTTGTGTGATCCTCTTGCCCCATGTGTCCCCTCATGTCCTGTGTGTCTCCTCCAGCCCCCCTCTTTGGTCCTCCAGGCCCCTTGTGTCCACTCCTGTCCGTGTGTGTGTGTGTGTGTGTGTGTGTGTGTGTGTCCCCTCCTGCCCCCCTTGTGTGTGTTTCTTTGTCCCCTTCACCCCCCGTGTGGTCCTCCAGTCCCTGTGTCCTCCTCCTGTGTGTGAATGTAAATGAAAAGTTAGCGCGGAGACACTCACCTACGCGGCGGCGGCACGATCTGCAGACATCTCTGTCCTGGGCGGCTTCCCCTAGTGACGGCTCCTGCTAATGACTCATTGAGTCATGGGGAATAACTCATTGAATCATTCACAGGAGCCATCTCTAGGGGAAGCTGGGAAAGGACGCAGGCAGGGACCGGAGCTATGCAGGGGGAGCGGCAGATTGACAGTACAGAGATAAACACAGCCCGCTGTGACACACTGCGTGTCGGCAGCGCGGCTGTGATTTATGGGGGATAGCAGAGCGCAGGGGGGCTTAGGGGGATTGAAATAGCAACAGAGACTGGGCAATATAGGCAGACCCAGCCTCTGTATGTGGATTGCATTGTCAGAACCCCACCTCGGGTACTCTTTAAAGAGTTAATATACTTACAGCAAAGTGTGTTTAAAATAACTTCAGAAAAAGTAATTGTTCCTGCGTTGTTTTATAATACTTTCAAGACCGGTATGACAAGCTCTGTATGAAACATATAAGCCTCTGCTATCTAGTAAACAAGCAGCAGTCTGTGTTGATCGCTGCTAGAATAAAGTACTTTAAAGCTATTCCCACTACTTGTAGAGTGTAGATGTGGGTGGCTGGATAGTGTACTGGTTAAAAAGGATCCGAGATGAACTTTTACTCATTGCATAATTGTGTTCCTTTCCCATTGTTTATAGGGCATTCCTCAAGCCAAATATTTTTTGGTTTTGTTTTAATACTCTAATTCCCTATAAACTAAACGAGCCTCGCCCACAGCCTTTCAGAGAGCCAAGGCATTTTCAGACAGTAGCAAGGGCTCATGGGAGCTCAGTCTGGGCAGGAGGAGGGGGAGGTATTACTAGCTAGAGATTTCAGCGGCAGAGGGGAGGAGGTGGTGGGGATTAGGCTGAGTGCTGAAGATGCAGATAAGCTTACCTATGTGTAATGTTTACAAACTACATGGCTGCTGTCATTGTATCACAAGAAGAAATAATCATATTCTATTGAAGCTGTTTGCAGCTAGATTTGCTGTCTAAACTTTAGATAAGATATATAGACAAGTTACTTGTTATAGTTAGTTTTTCATCTCGGATACGCTTTAAGGGCACTGCCTTTGACATGGGAGACCAGGGTTCGAATCCTGGCTATGGTCAGCACCTATTCAGTAAGAAGTTTATTTTTAAAGTGTAATTGTTGAAATCAAATTAATATTTTTTTTATATGTAATTAGATATGCCCATTTTGCAAAAAATACAAAATAATAAATGTGTTTATTGAAACAAAATTATTATTATCATTTATTGTATTTATAAAGCGCCAACATATTACGCAGCGCTGAACAATAAATATATACAATGATACAAGGATGACATACATAGGGTTATACACATAGAACAAAGTTATACATACAAATTGTACAAAATACATGATCATGCAATATGGGCTAGTTAGGTAGGCCCAGTAATACAAGTACAGGCTGTCATAGGACAGGAGCACATGATCCTGTAGATTACACTAGGGAGTGGAGGACCCTGCCAGAGGCTTACAATCTAAAGGGAGGGGTGGAAACACTAGGGGGGGCTGTTAAATATTCCTTAGAGAGTTACTGTGTGGTAGGAGGTGAGTAGGCCATCATAAAGAGGTGGGTTTTGAGGGCTTGCTTGAATGTGTTGAAAGAGGGAGCAAGTCTGATGGGTGGTGGAAGGGCATTCCAGAGGGTGGGGGCAGCTCTTGAGAAATCCTGCAGGCGGGCATGGGAGTGTGAAATGCGCGGGGTGGTGAGGCGAAGGTCGTTGGAGGAACGGAGGGGGCGACCTGGTGTATACTTGTGAACAAGCTCCGAGATGTAGGTAGGGCATGTTTTGTGCACAGATTTATACGCCAGGCATAGAATCTTGAAACTTATCCTGAGACGGATAGGGAGCCAGTGCAGGGATTCACAAAGGGGAGATGTGGATGCAGAGCGGTGCGAAGAATGGATGAGTCTTGCAGCCGCGTTCATCACTGATTGAAGGGGGTTATCTTTCATCAAAAATATATATATATATAAGGATATAGAAACTAACATACAGCTGCTGTTCTTGTCATCTGTGGATCAGCTGCCAACTGCACTTTTCACTAGTGCTGGTACTGCAGGCTTCTGCCATACTGCTAAACAGTGATTACAATCCAGTGGACTGTCTAGTTCAGCTATCTGAGCTGCTATCTGTTTTTCTGCCTTGGAAATCCATCAGCTGTAGCCAGAGTTCCAAAGTACCTGAGGAGCCAAGCTAACCATCGGCCATAGACGATTGTGCCTAGACCTCAGCATAGAGTTTTAGTGGTTCTCCAAGCACACAAAACCAGGCGAGACCTGTCCACTGTGGGCAGCTCCATTTCCTGACTGTAGCCTGAATGTGCGCCTATTCCTGCATACACATCTGTTTAATACTTCATTTTTGAATCTAAACAGATGTATTCATGCTCCATTTTATTTATACCATTTGTTGACGTTCAAGGAAATAGGCACTCAAGCAGCAATCTTTTTCCTATGAAAACAAAATGACAGTTGCCTGGGTACAATGATGATCTTTTGGTTTCAGCACCATCTAAAGGTACAGACTAACAAGCTCATGGTGAACCAGAACTCATTGGAGTGTGTAAGGGGCTACAATGGTCCAAAAAGCCCACTTACTAAAATGCTATGGGAAACAAGTTTGCTTTCTTAAAACAGAAAGTATTTGCGATAATGTCTTCCAGTGCATCACTGTTGAAATATGCAAATCAACCATTGTTGTCCTTGGTAGCTAAACACACCTCCAGATCCGCTGGAATGCAATGATGTGTCAGCTTGTCATTTGTACAGAGCCATAATAATCCAACATGCATACAGACTGTTTCGGATTGTTTGATCCTCATCAGTGCATGGCATGGATTAATGTGGCTCTATGGAGTAGGACTTGAAACACCTAGAGGTACAGACTAACCAGCAAGCTCATGTTGAACCAGAACTCACTGGAGTGTGTAAGGGGCTACAATGGCCAAAAAGCCCTCTTACTAAAATGCTATGTTTTGAGAAAGTAAACTTTTGTTTTCCAGCACCATCTAAGTGACCCACCAGGAAAAAGTAAATTAGGACACTTGACCTATATACGTACAGTATTCTGAGTCAATAAGGTAAAGGCAAGGGCTCAGTTCAAAAGTCAGAACCTAGTAGAATTTTAAAAGACAGTTGGTAATGATATCAATTTAGGGTACCCAAAGGGTGAACATTATATGGCCACAGACTGTTCTACAGACAATTTATTTTAGCTCTTGAAAAAGACAGTAGCACATCTCAATTGATCTATGTACAACAAAAACAAACAAAAAACAAAACAAACAAATCTTATCAAATGTAGAATCTAAAAAAGACTAGCATATGCCACAAACTTTTTATGTACTGTAGTATTGCTATGGTGGGAAACAGATGCAAAGCGTAACCATAAAAGGAAAGGCTGAAAGGGAGATCTGTAAGCAGGAGGCAGAGAATGAGTCAGAAGTGGACTATGCTACACAGATACTTACAAAGAAAGGGGCAGAAAAAAAAACCTGGGAGAATAGGAACTACACATGAACCTTCGTTTTTTTAACAGGACAAACACAAAACAGTATGTAGTAATGCTTAGAAAAATTATGCAGTAGGTGAGTAGTGTTTGTGAACAGCATGTGACTAGATTATAACAAAAACTGAACTAAATGTACCAGAAAAGGATTTTGATTAAGACTTGAGGGCTGATGTTTATAGCCATTTACAGACTATTGAGGAAAATGGGTGAATAGGATTTCAATAAAAGTAAAAGCCTTCCTGGCAACAACTGTAAGTTGACAATTTTACTTTAAACACAAGTAGCAAGCATTGTCATCATAAGTCCCCTGTCCCAAAATATCCATCAGTCTGCAGAGTAGAGCATTCTGGTAAAACCCCTGTTGTCGCAGGTGGCAGTAGAGCTGATGTCGGCTATCTGCATGTTGCTCTCTCACAGGAACTGCAATGTAACGACCTCACATAATGCCATTCTGTTTGACAAGTACACTTGTACCAAACCTCTACAATGTCGTATTAACTGTGCACAACTCTAGAACTCTGTACAGACTAGAACATACATGCAAACTCCTACCCACGGGCCAAATCTGGCCCTTGGGGCCATCAAATTTGGCCCCCAAGTGGTTTCCCCACTTTTTTTTTTAGACTATCAGGGAAGCTATATTGGAGATAAAGCCCCAGATCACCAGGGAAGCCATATGGGGAGAGAGGGGGAAAGAACTAGACCCAAAAGAACTTGAGGAAAGGGAGGGAGGAGGCTTATAGACAACAGGGAGCGAGGGCCACTAGACAACAGTGAACTGTATAGGGGAGTAGAAGAGGACCACTAGACACCAGGGAATTGTATGAGGAAGGGAGGCCACTAAACACCAGGGAACTGTGTATGGGAAGGAAGGGAACCACTAGACACCAGGGAAGTGTATAGGGGAAAGAGGAGGGGCACTAGAGACCAGGGAACAGTATAGGGGAGGGGGGCTATTAGACACCAGAGAAATTTATAAGGGAGGGGAGAGGCCACTAGACATTGAGATTGAACACTGGGGACCAAGTCACGGGCCAATGTCAGCCCACTTTGTATTTGAGTTTGACACCCCTGGACTAGAACTAAATTAAATACACATTACACATAAGAATAGTATATTATTTTGTCTAGACTGAAGATGAGGCTAGTGGTTCACGGTTATTTAAAAAAAAAAAAAAAAGCCTAGAGTAGTAGCTAAAAATGAAACCATTCTATTTTCAAGGTGTAAGGGGAAAACCTATAAAATTGGAATAAGTACAAATAACTGCTCATATGAATGAGACAAAGTTTTGGTCTACATGAAACCTTCTACGGGGCAGTACAGTATCTGATTAGATTGATTACCTCGATCTGAAAAATGGATTGATTCCATTAATCTGATCAACTACAGTGGGATGCGAAAGTTTGGGCAACCTTGTTAATCATCATGATTTTACTGTATAAATCGTTGGTTGTTACGATAAAACATGTCAAATATATCATGCAGGAGAAACACACAGTATTGTTTAAACAAATTTAGGCAAGTGCATAAATTTGGGCACCACAAAAAAAAAATTGAAATCAATATTTGGTAGATCCTCCTTTTGCAGAAATTACAGCCTCTAAATGCTTCCTATAGGTTCCAATAAGAGTCTGGATTCTGGTTGAAGGTATTTTGGACCATTCCTCTTTACAAAACATCTCTAGTTCATTCAGGTTTGATGGTTTCCGAGAATGGACAGCTCTCTAACTCACACCACAGATTTTCAATTATATTCAGGTCTGGGGACTAAGATGGCCATTCCAGAACATTGTACTTGTTCCTCTGCATGAATGCCTTAGTGAATTTTGAGCAGTGTTTAGGGTCGTTGTCTTGTTGAAAGATCCAGCCCCAGCACAGCTTCAGCTTTGTCACTGATTCCTGGAAATTGGTCTCCAGAATCTGCTGATACGGAGTGGAATCCAATCGTCCCTCAACCTCGACAAGGATTCCCAGTCCCTGCACTGGCCATACAGCCCCACAGCATGATGGAACCACCACCATATTTTACTTTAGGTAGCAGGTGTTTTTCTTGAAATGCTGTTATTTTTCCTCCATGCATAACGCCCTTTGTTATGCCCAAATAGCTCAATTTTAGTTTCATCAATACACAGCACCTTATTCCAAAATGAAGCTGACTTGTCCGAATGAGCTTTAGCATACTTCAAATAGCTCTGTTTGTGCTGTGGACAGAGAGAGGCTGCCTCTGCATACAGCATCTCCTTGAGAAAAGTGCGACAATGGTTGAACGATGCACAGTGACTCCATATGCAGCAAGATGATGTTGTAGGTCTTTGGTGCTGGTCTGTGGGTTGACTCTGACTGTTCTCACCATCCGTCGCTTCTGTCTATCCAAGATTTATCTTAGTCTGCCACTTTGAGCCTTAACTTGAACTGAGCTTGTGGTCTTCCAATTCCTCGACATGTTCCTAACTGTGGAAACAGAAAGCTGAAATCTCTGAAACCGCTTTCTGTATCCTTCCCCTAAACCATGATGGTGAACAATCTTTGTCTTCAGGTCATTTGAGAGTGGTTTTGAGACCCCCATGTTGCTACTCTTCAGAGAAAATTAAAAGGAGGGAAACTTACAACTGACCCCTTTAAATACTCTTTCTCATAATTGGATTCACCGGTGTATGTAGGTCAGGGGTCACTGAGCTTACCAAGCTAATTTAAGTTCCAATAATTAGTTCTAAAGCTTTTGTAATCAATAAAATGACAACAGCGCCCACATTTATGCATCTGCCTAATTTTATTTAAACAATTATTGCGCACTTTCTGTAAATCTAATAAACTTAATTTCACTTCTCAAATATCATTGTGTGTATCTCCTATATGATATATTTAACTGACTTTTTTTATTGTAACAACTAACCATTTATACAGGAAAATCATGACGATTAACAAGGTTGCCCAAACTTTCGCATCCCACTGTAGTTTAGCAGTTTTCCTTCCATTAGTGGGCCCAAACGATCATTTCCGATCGACCATTACAATGGAATTGGACCATCGATTGGGGAATTGTATCATTAACCCTCCTGGCGGTAACCCCGAACATAGTTCGGGGTAAGCTGCGCAGGAGGATTTCTCAGGCCCTGCTGGGCCGATTTGCATAATTATTTTTTTTTGCTACACGCAGCTAGCACTTTGCTAGCTGCGTGTGCACTCGGATCGCCGTCGCTCCGATTTGCCGCTACCCGCCGCGCCGCCCCCCCCCCTCCATGCGCTGCCTGGCCAATCAGTGCCAGGCAGCGCTGAGGGGTGGATCGGGACTCCCTTTGACGCCATGGCGATGGGGGAAGCCCTAATGGAAAAACGGGATTTCCGGACGGGCTTTATCGGCGGAGGGTGGGGGGATGCCGCTGCACAGCGGCTGTCATATAGCGAGCCCTAGGCTCGCTACATGATTTAAACAAAAAAAAAAAATGCTGCGCTGCCCCTGGTTGGTTTTTAATAGACCGCCAGGAGGGTTAATGAGCACCTTTAGTTATTATAGTACACAACTTTTGCATGGACCCTTTTTATACGACTCTTGTAGTAGGAGTGCTGTGGCATAATAAAACCAGGCACATTTCTGTACAGCGGATGCACGGTCACTCATTTTATGAATGGTACACAACCATACCAGGACAGTAGCACACACACTACAAAATAACATGTATGACTTGCATTGAAATAGAATGGTTAGCACAACAGTTACATGTGAACCAAGCCTTATTTTATTCTGCAGTAATCAAATAAACATTCCTGACCCCATGGTACCCATTGCCTTTAACCACTTAAGCCCGAAAGGTTGAAATTTTTTTTACATCCGAGCAACTTTCACCTCCCATTCATTTGCCAATAACTTTATCACTACTCATCACAATGAATTGATCTACATCTTGTTTTTTCCGCCACCAATTAGGCTTTCTGTGGGTGGTACATTTTGCTAAGAGCCACTTTACTGTAAATGCATTTTAACAGGAAGAATAAGAAAAAAACGGAAAAAAAATCATTATTTCTCAGTTTTCAGCCATTATAGTTTTAAAATAATACATGCCTCCATAATTAAAACTCACGTATTGTATTTGCCCATATGCCCCGGGTATTACACCGTTAAAATTATGTCCCTATCACAATGTATGGCGACAATATTTTATTTGGAAATAAAGGTGCATTTTTTCAATTTGCGTCCATCACCATTTAGAAGCCCATAATTTATTAAATCATATTGATATACTCCTTTGACATGCATATTTCAAAAGTTCAGACCCTTAGGTAACTATTTATGTTTTTTGTTTTTTTTTATTATTGTAATTTTTTTTTTTTTTAATTTAAACTTGTATGTGGGTATTTTTTGGTGTGGGAGGTAAACAGGGAATTGTAAATGTTTGTAAATGTATTTTATTCAGTGTTAAGTGTTTTTGGTGTAGTTAGCTATTTGGCCACAAGATGGCCACAATCAAAAAGTCCTGGGAGCGATCGATCTCGCTCCCAGGCAGAAGAAAGGAGACCAGAGCTCAGAAAAGCCGCAGCGTCTGAAGAGACGCTGTCGGCTTTTCTCCGGGGGGTAGCGATCAGTGAAAGGGATTTATAATCCCTTTCACTGATCGGTGGGCTAGCGGCCAGCAGCGGGGGCGCGCGCGACCCGCGACAGTGCACGCAGCCTAACTGGACGAAAATTTTCGTCCAGTTAGGCTTAAGTGGTTAAAGAGAAACTATGCTTTTGAGTACAAAAACCTCAATATTTTCAATTTAGCTCTATATGCTGCAAGAGATATAGGTAGGCATTTCAAGCTTGATTACTTTGTTTTTATGTGCATATAAAACATAAGTGCATTTATGTGCATATAAAACATAAGCATTTAACAACGCATCTAAAGCAATCTGGTAGGTTGTAATCTCACCGTTTGCAGTCAGGCTGAAGCACATACATGGGTGGTTGGTGGTGATGGGTGTATGTATGTGTATGATCTTCCTAAAATGATGTTTCATGACCATTGAAGTCAGATGCTGAAAATGAGTAAAAAGCCTCTTGAAATGTGTAGCTATATGAGCAGCATTCTCTCCCTTTAGGCTGGTTTCACAGTGGGACGTTAAAGTCCCACGTTACAGCAGCCAGTAACGCAGACTAACTCACAGCACTGTAAAATCAATGGGCTGTTCACAGTCCCCACGTTGCGTTACATAGTTTAAACAAAGTGCTGCATGCTGTACGTTATACTAGGCTAAGCAGCGTTAGACTGCTTGCACATGCTCAGTAATGTTGGAGGAGGAGGTCTCCCCTCCTCCTCCAGCCACATGGCTAATTAATATTCACTGCACTGTGGTGACTCGTGGTAGGACTGTAGTGTTGTCCGGATCATGAACGAATAGTTCATTTGATCTGGATATTTTTTGCAGGGCTGTGGAGTCGGAGTCTGAGTCGTGGAGTCGGGCAATTTTGGGTGCCTGGAGTCTGAGTCGGGAAAAAATGCACCGACTCCGACTCCTAATGAATTTGTAACTGCAATTAAAATAGAAAATATGATAAAATGTTCTATTTCTCAGATAATAGTCATTAAAAATAATGTATATATACAGTATATATACAGTAATAGCTGTGCTTAGTCCACAAAAATGAAATAAACCAATCAAAATGAGTTACTTGTGCTGCTTCAATAAAGCAGTCCCCGTATTTTTAAGGTCAGATATACATATCTGATTGTGACTGTATATATGATGTGTACACAGGAATCTCTTATATATACTAAATAACATCTATGCTGTAAGAATAAAGACTGATGTGTAGCTATGTCACTAATAGAGATGGTCAACGAGATGGAAATAATTCTGCATTGATGCTGATTTATGCAAATGTATGCACTCCCTTTGCTGATTAAATAAAATAATTTGATATGTTATTAAAATTTGGTTTGGCGACTACAAATTAAAGGGTAACTGAGACAGATGAAAAGTAAAGTTTTATACATACCTGGGGCTTCCTCCAGCCCCCTTCAGGCTAAGTAGTCCCTCACTGTCCTCCACCACCCGGATATTCTGCTATGAGTCCTGGTAATTCAGCCAGTCAGCGCTGTCCGGCCGCATGCCACTCCCACAGCCAGGAACATTCTGCACCTGCGCAATAGTGCTGCACAGGTGTAGTATGCTCCTGGCGGCGGAGTGTGTGCATGCGCACTACGCCTGACTGGCTCAAGTACCTGGACTCAAAGCAGAAGATCCAGGTGGTGGAGGAGGACAACGAGGGACTGATTGTCCTGAAGGCGGCTGGAGGAAGCCCCAGGTATGTATAAAACTTTAATTTCATCTGTCTCAGGTTTACTTTGTTACACAGTAGTACTATACTCTACATATGCACTCCCCACAGAGCCGCAGGGAATCCACTGAGAATGCTGTGCACATTGAACACAGAGGTGTTGTCTGTCACCCATAAACCTTGTTCAGATTGTGCATGAAGAACGTGTAATAGAGGAAGAATCTCCTCATTCCCCTGCAGAGTACCTGCACATCATTCTTACATGTACTCACACTTACATTGCCTAGGGCCTGATAGATGTTCTTTGTTCTGGTCTGTACCTTTTACAACTACTCTTACCAAGGACTAGTTTTAGTCTAAAGGGAATAAATATAGTAGTCTACATATCCATCTCACTTCAGTTGTCTTGTAAAATTCCTAAGCGTTGGCAGTTAAGAGACGAATTTCATGTTACATACTTTTAATCAACAAAATTGTAATATGCAAATTAGAGGAGTCGGAGAGTCGGTGGAATCCTAAACTGAGGAGTCGGAGTCGGTGGATTTTTGGACCGACTCCACAGCCCTGCTTTTTTGTGAGTCGAATCATCCGGATCACCACAATGAAAGATTCGGTTCACAGTGGGTGTCTGTCTGGAAGAAACAGGAACATACAGAATGTACAGTGCAGGGAAGGTCCTGTCCTGCTAATCATTTCACCCAGTCTGCTTTCCTAGTAAAATGATTCAAATGATTCGGTTCAAAGATCCGAATCCTTAAAAAGATCCGGACTTCCTATCACTAACCTGGAGCGGCTGCTTTGAGAGCTGCATAACGCAGCTCAATCTGACGTCCAACTTCAACACCACCATGTGTTGCATTAGGGGCACGTTATGCGTCCATAACGTCCCCTAAAACGCAACATCTTGGTGTGTAAGTAGCCTTAGTGTTTTATACATTTCTGAACTCAATCATAGTAACTGGGGATGGTCAATGAGATGCAAATATTTATAAGTTCATGCAGGGTTATGCACATTTTATATGCAAATATATGCATCTTGAAAAAAAGGACCAATCAAGTCCCACCCAGGTTTAACCACCTTAGCAGTATGGACGAGCTCAGCTCGTCCAGTACCGCCAGAGGGTGCCGCTCAGGCCCTGCTGGGCCGATTTTGTTCAAATAAAGTGCAGCACACGCAGCCGGCACTTTGCCAGCCGCGTGTGCTACCTGATCGCCGCCGCTCTGCGGCGATCCGCCGCGAGCAGCGCCGAAAGAGGGTCCCCCCAGCCGCCTGAGCCCTGCGCAGTCGGAACAAATAGTTCCGGCCAGCGCTAAGGGCTGGATCGGAGGCGGCTGACGTCAGGACGTCGGCTGACGTCCATGACGTCACTCCGCTCGTCGCCATGGCGACGAAGTAAGCAAAACATGGAAGGCCGCTCATTGCGGCCTTCCGTGTTACTTTTGGCCGCCGGAGGCGATCAGAAGAACGCCTCCGGAGCGCCATCTAGTGGGCTTTCATGCAGCCAACTTTCAGTTGGCTGCATGAAATAGTTTTTTTTAATTTAAAAAAAACCCTCCCGCAGCCGCCCTGGCGATCTTAATAGAACGCCAGGGTGGTTAAATTAATTGGTCCATTTTCAAGTTGCATAAAAATGTACATAATCCTGCATGAACTTGGAAATATTGCATCTCATTGATCATCCCTAATAGGAATTATTAAAGCAGACCTAAACTCAGAACTTAATTTCTTCTCTAAAAAATAAGCAACAGCATTATAACCTTTAAAGGAAAAGATTTGTTTCAACATCTAGATATATTTTTAAAAAAACCTGCAGTGCTTACTTCTTGGAATTCCTGGGAGAACAGAAGGGGTTAACCTCCAGTTAACATATTAGCACAGAAAACTGGCACACCACAGCACAGCTTACAGCCCTGATTTACACTTTCTTACAAATGCTGCCTTACATAGGCTAATCTCTCTTCTAAAGACAAACAAAGTACATTTCTCGGCAACTATATTTGTTTTCCTTGTCTGCTGTGCAAGAGTTTAGGTCCGCTTAACCACTTCCGGGTTTCGGGTGGTTTGGATGATCTGTGCTGCGGGGGCTCTTCAGTCCGCAGCACAGATCAGATAGCAGGCAGGGCGATCAGACTCCCCCCCCCCCCCCCTTTTTTCCCCACTAGGGGTATGTCCTGCTGGGGGAGTCTGATCGCCGCCGCGCTGCTGTGCCTAGCGGGGGGGGGGGGTCTCCTCAAAGCCCCCCTCCGCAGCGCTATTCCTCCCTCTGCCTCCTTCCCTCCCCTCTTCATTATGGGCTGCGCAGGCTGCTTCAGCCTATCAGATGCCGGCGATCCCTGGCCAATCAGAGGCCGGGGATCACCGATCTCCTTCACGGCGCTGCTGCGCGGCAGCGCCGTATGAATGTAAACAGCAGGGAATATGTTCCCCGCGTGTTTACATTTACCCTGCGGCCGTTTCCATGGAAACCGCTTCAGGATTCAGGGGGGTACTTATACGTACGCAGAATCCTGAAGTGGTTAAACATTAAATTTCAGAAAGGCTTGTGCAGCACCAATCTATGTTGATTTTTCATTCTGTTCTTTTTAGTGTGAGTGGAAATGCCCTTTTAAAGCAGACCAAAACTCAGAACTTCTCCTCCACTCTGAAAGAGAAACAACAGCACAACCTCCTCGCGAGATGACGCCATATGGCGTCATGGAAAAATAACAGAGCCCCTCTGCGGACGCCAATCAGCATTATGCGGCAGCAGAGAGGTTATAGAAAAACATTTCTTAGTTACAACTTATATGGTACAATTTCTACGATAAATCTTCAATGTTTACTTCCTAGAACACCTCCGGTGTTTACATATCACAGAACAATGGCACACCTCAGCACAGTTCAGACACAACTGACAGCTCTGATTTCCACTTGCTTATTACTTGCTGATATCAGCTTATTACTCAGGCTCATCACTTTAAACATACACAGTCAATTTCTCAGCAACTATATGCATTTTCCTTAACTGCTGTACAAGAGTTTAGGTCCACTTTAATAAAAAGTGAAACTGCAACTCAACTCTACAATTCATTTACTATTCAGTTAATTTTCAGCAGCATATGGTTATTCAGGATAAGAGACAAAGATGAACTACCAATTATCTTTTAGGTGTTGAGTGTCTGCAGAAGAGTCTCTCGCCCTTCCTTCCCATTCAGTTATACAGGCAGTCCTCTACTTCAAACATGTTCCCTTCTGGGAGATTATTTATAAGTTGAATTTGTTTTTAAGTTGGGTCATGTGTTATACATTGTAAAATGTGGATAAATAATTTCTTTTTGAGCAGCTCTCAAATTGGACATACTGTATAGTATAAACTGTGGTTTTCTGGGTTGTTTTCAACATGCTTTTAATTTGTTTTAAACTACTTACAACACTTATGATACTGTAAAGGTGGGTACACACATCAGATAAAAGTCTTTGGAAAATGAAAGATCACAGACCAATTTTACCCCCTTTCATGTAGTATGAGAGCCATACTCTACACAGTCTATTCTATGGAGCTGAACTCCCCATCAGATAAAATCTTTGCAAGATGCTGCACACACAGATGCTGTACACATGCAACAGATCAGTATCTGCAAAAGATCTGTTCCTGCCAAAGATCCGCTCCTGCAAAATGCATTCATAGTCTATGACATCGGCAGATCCTCATACACACCTTGTTTAATGGACATTCATCTGCAGATCAGACAATTATCTGCCGATCTGAAGATCCAACCTGGTGGATCTGATCTACAGATAATTGTCCGTTAAACAAGGTGTGTATGAGATCTGCAGATTTCATAGACTATGAATGCGTTTTGCAGGAATGGATCTTTGGCAGGAACAGATATGTTGCAGATACTGATCTGTTGCATGTGTACAGCATCTGTGTGTGCAGCATCTTGCAAAGATTTCTGTCTGATGGGGAGTTCAGCTCCATAGAAAAGACTGTGTAGGTATGGCTCTCATACTACATGAAAGGGGGTAAAATTGGTCTGTGATCTTTCATTTTCCAAAGACTTTTATCTGACGTGTGTACGAGCCTTAACATGCAATAACAAAAATTATTTTAAAAACGTATTGTATATTTCGTACATGGAGACAACTTTGTATGTACGAAAAATTGCAACTCAAGTAGTTTGCAAGTAGGGGACTACCTATAATATGCTTTGATGCTGAATTAACTGCCAGTTTATTGTAAAACTTGAATTTTGGCTAGAGTGGACTTTTTTGGCTTCAACTTTTCAACCCATCATTTTATTTATTTAAAAGGATCGCTCTTACATTTCAATTGTTCTTTTTGAAGCATGGGCGTTCCATTGTACAGAAATGTTCCTTGTACATGTGGAATGTTAATATAAGAGATGAATACTATCCAGTCTAAGACAGCATGCAAAGTCCAACTCACCATTTAGTCTAAGCATGTAAGCAATGGGGGCGAGTCAGACTGACTTACACCAGTCATCCCAATGATCACTCATTGCTGATTCCATTTATAAACCACTGTGGAATTTGTTGCAAATCACATTCCAGTCTAACCGCAGGCTCCAGTCAGTCTCCAGGCCAAGTGTGGCAAGTAAATGTTTCTCAGGTGAGTCAGTGTGGGAATTGGGATGTGTTCCGTTTGTCTTAGCTTGTTTAGAGTAGTTAATTGGCCTACTTTACACAATTTATTTGAGAGGCAAAATTAAACAAGTATATTAAAAAAAAAAATGTATGATCTGCTTAGCCTCTTTATGCCCAGGTTAGATCTTCACAATGATGTAAGGAAGTCCTAGTACAACAATTGCAAGAACTTTTTTTAAAAACAACTTTCTTTTTAGAACCATTGAAGTGATCTAATTTTGAAATTTGTCATGTAGCGTCCATTTATGAAATGCTATTCTATGAATGTATAATTAGTCTGAACTATGTGCATTGTTTATTATTTGGTGCATGCGTGCGCGCACGCACGCACGCACGCACGCACGCACGCACGCACGCACACAAATTCAACTGCTTACAACTAACCAACACTGAGCACTCACCTGGCTTCATCCGTGAAGAACTAAATTGTAAACTGGCCCATTAACCACTTCCCTACTAAGGGGTTTTTATCTGTATGGACCACAGCAATTTTCACATTTCATTCACCAATAACTTTATCACTACTTATAACATCTAAAAGCAGTGGCTGGATGGTACACTGGTTAAGGGCTCCTGACACAGGAGACCTGGGTTCAAATCTCATCTCTTCTGTTTAATTAAGCCAGCACCTATTCAGTAGGAGACCTTGGGCAAGACTCCCTAACACTGCTACTGCCTATAGATCGCGTCCTAGTGGCTTCAGCTCTGGTGCTTTGAGTCTGCCAGGGGAAAAGCATGATATAAATGTTATTTGTCTTGTCTAAATTATCTAGAGATCGTATTTTTGATACAAATTGGACTTTCTTTGGGCGGTACTTTTTCATAAGAATTATTTTATTTTACATGCATTTTAACAGGGATAAAAAGCTGAAATTCGGGCATCCTAGCCTGTCATTGTGAATTTCCTGGCACCAACCAGGGCAATTCCCTATACCAGCAAATTTCTGGTGTGCAGCTCTGCCAGCTATGAATCGGATTTGTCCATTTTCAAGCTGCATTCATTTGCATACAAAATTTGCATAAACCTGCATCAATACAAATTTTTTTGCAACTAATTGACCATCCTTAATAGTGACAACTACTCATCTGGCTTTATTCTTACAGCATAGATGTCATTTTTTATATATAAAATATTCCTGTGTATACATCAAATTACAGTCACAGTTACATATGTATATCTGATTTTAAAAACACGGTGACTGCTTTATTGCAACAGCACAAGTAACTTGTTTTTTGATTAGTGTATTATTTCATTTTTGTGGACTAAGCACTATATGCTATTACAGCATATACAAGTTATTTATGCTGACCTTTATTTAAGATTAACAGAATATTTTATATTTTTTCTTTTAATTACAGGTTAAATTTATTAGGAGACTGAGTAGGTGCATTTTTTCGGACTACGACTCCGGGTACCCAAAAATCAGACTGTAGCAATGCTTGCTGAATGCTTAGTGAGTTTGTTTCTGTGCAAACTACTATTCTGTGCACAACTGCAGCGAGAACTCAAAAAGAACCGTATCAAATAAATAAGGGAGCACAAAAAAGGTGTATGCCAGTTTTTCTTATGTTTGATGGGAACATAGATTCTCGCAGATAAGGAACAGAAAAGCTTTAATAATTCAGGTTTAATCCCAGATTGTTGGTGTGATACTTTTTTAGTAGCAACAAACACGATGGAGGCTGGCACTTCCGATAGTATTAAGCTCCTTTATTGAAACATGAATAAAAGCAATAAAAATGGCCAAGCGGCGCTTGGCCATTTTTATTGCTTTTATTCATGTTTCAATAAAGGAGCTTAATACTATCGGAAGTGCCAGCCTCCATCGTGTTTGCAGCTACCTGGGATCCAATGGTGTGAGGACCCATTGAGGCTTAGGCACCCATCTTTCCCCTTTTTCAAGTGGAGTGCCACTCTTTTTACCATTGATTGAATACTTTTTTAGTATACAGGTAAAAACATTAAGGTTGTATGAAATAGGGTTTACTACAGGACTCTAGCACTGTGAGGTTTTTATGCATAAAAAGATTTTTAAATGTAACAAAATGAGCAAACAGGATCAAAGGCATATACAGGATTATGCATATGAAAGCAATAAGCTGTACATATATATTGAGCATGTAATGAGTAACAAAACAGTAACAGGAGCTTAGTGCTTAGTTTTTTAAATAATTTCCGATTGAGAGAAAAAAAGCATTTTACACTAAGTATCATGTAAAAAGCATCAACGTGGAGGTGTTGGAAATCATGAAAGCAAGAAGATTGTATAAGTGTAGGAGTTATCACAAGAGCTCACACAGGATAATTCTAGATCTCAGACATTTGGTGAACTTTGCAGGACAATATATTGTGATTTTTACACAACTATTGATGTTATTTTTCAGTAGATTTTCTAGAGCAGCAAGTATGTTGACATTTTAAATCACCGTTTAAACCATAATATGGTCACATACTTTTTTACCCTTAACAGTAATGAGTGCTTATATCTTTATAGTATATACTTATAGTAGTAAATTTCACCTATCGATTCTCGCAGATAAGTGATTTCTGCTGCATTTTTTTAATCGTATATGGTCAGCATTATACACAGAAACCTGGCAAAACGTTGTGTATTTCCTCTCTGTGCAAAGAAACCATCTTTTTATCGGAACTATCTGCTAGTTGCAGAAACGTATTTTTTATAAGCTTACTGTTTGTAAAATGAAGATAATGTTCTGTCCTTTTTAAAAAGAAAATTAATTACATTAGAAAGACATCGCTATAATTCAGCTATAATTCCTGATCAGCTATTATTTTGGTACAAGGTTTTCAGCAATGGTTAAGGTTGGACACCTCTGTTTTCAGTTTGCCATCTTATTAAAAAATTCTGGTTAGGTGAAAGTCATTTCAATTTATAATAGCGGTGTGAGGACACGTACAAAATTGTACACTTTTTATATGGTATTTCAATAAAATAGTTTTAGAACTAAAATTGGTAGCACTGATGGGAGGAGAAACTCATTTCTTTTACTGAAAACGGATTCGGAGTTAAAAAAAAATAAAAAAAGGTCTAGGTACAAAGTAAATAAAATCTGATGAAAACATTTTTTTTAAATTTGCATCAAAAAAGATCATAACGCATGTCCCTTACTCCAATAATGTCACAAAAACCTGCTCTGCATATGCTTGTTCAGGGTCTATAGCTAAAAGGATTAGATGCAGAGGATCAGCAGGAGAGCCAGGATGCTGGTATTGCTTAAAAGGAAATAAATGTGGCAGCCTCCATATCCCTCTCACTTCAGTTGACCTTTAAAAACCATGTACTGTAACAGTGCTGTACAAATGGTTTCCTAACCTGACTTGAGAAGTGGCTGCCATGTTTATTTCCTTTTAAACATTACTAGTTGCATGCAAGTCCTGCTGATATCTTTGGCTGCATTACTGTCTGAATCACAAACCTGAAACAAGCATGGGATAATGCAGTCAGACTTCATTCAGAAACATCTGATCTGCATGTTTGTTTAGCGTCAATGGCTCAAAGTATTAAGGTGCCCTGCACACATTGACTTTCCCATAACTTTAAAGGAAGTCTGAAGTCAAAACCAAACAATAAAACAGATACCTAAGGAGAGAGAGAAGGCTCTGGGACCTATAGTTTGTCCCACTCCTCTCCTTGTCCCGTCGTTCCTGCGCTGGCTTCTGCTACGGGTGACCCCATGGGTCAGAGACTGCTCGCTTCCACTGCGGGTGGGCTTCGGAAGTCTTCAGGTGCACTTGTGCTCTCGAAGATGGGCCGCTCCGCACTGCACACGTGCAAGCGCCCTTTCTCGTGCACTCGTACGTGTGTAGTACAGAGACTGACAAAGCCTCCCGCGGCAGGAGATTTGAACGGACGAGCCTGCGGGGGAATGAGAGGATGAGGAGAGAAACAGGAAGGCTCTGTAGGACCCAGAGCCTTCCCTCTCCTTAGGTAAGTATCTGGGTGTTTTTTTTTTGTTTAGTTTTTGCTTCAGATTCACTTTAAATGTTCGACTGAATGAATTTTGAACGATTTTGACCACAAATCGATCAAAAGCATCTATCAGACAGGCTGGAAAATCTAGGTCTATCGGGGGCCAATGGCATGTCACTGCGCCAAACAGTGCAATGACGCAATTTAACTGATTTCTAGTAGATTCCCTGCTGGATAATATGCTGTGTGTGGTAGGAATCTATTTCAGAAATGGAATGTGTATGGCCAGCTTTAGAAACAAAGGATCAGCAATTTGCATTGTTTAACAGGAAATGCATACTGTATGTCAGCCTCCATAATCCTCTTACTTCAGGTTTATTATTGAACGTTCTCTTTCCATTTGAATTTGCAGACAGTTATCAATTTCCTAAGCATGTGCACAAACTGCACCCCCTCTGCATTTAAGCACAGACAGCCAGGACTCTCCCTACATGAGTAATAAGCTGCTAATATTAGACAGGAGGTCTTGTTAGTTATTTCCACACTTGCACTGAGTGATTAGAAGCAAAATGAGCCACTACCAAGTTGACAATTTATAATGGTCATGATGGAAGATATATGGAGTAAATTGTTGGTTGAGGCCTGGTGCACACCAAAAACCGCTAGCAGATCCGCAAAATGCTAGCAGAATGCTAGCAGATTTTGAAACGCTTTTTCTTCTTTTTCTGTAGCGTTTCAGCTAGCAATTTGCGGTTTTGTGAAGCGTTTTTGGTGTAGTAGATTTCATGTATTGTTACAGTAAAGCTGTTGCTGAACAGCTACTGTAACAGAAACCGCCTGGCAAACCGCTCTGAACTGCCGTTTTTCAGAGCGGTTTGCGTTTTTCCTATACTTAACATTGAGGCAGAAACGCATCCGCAATCCAAAATCTGCTGCAGCCCGGGAGTATGCGTTTCTGCAAAACGCCTCCCGCTCTGGTGTGCACCAGCCCATTGAAATACATTACCCTAGCGGATCCGCACCCGCAAGCGGATCGCAAACCACAGCAGAACCGCTCTGGTGTGCACTAGGCCTGACAGTGTACTCAGAATCCAGATAAGCAGTTGGAGATAACGTACTGCATAAGTCCTAGCATTTTGTGGAGCAGAAGGGGATTGTTTATTTCTCTACAGAGGTGTAGTGTCCCTATAACATTAAGCAAGTTCGTTTACTAAATTGCATAATGTCAGATAAATACTGGTTTAATAGCTTACAATATTGCGCAATTCCTTAATTTGTAAAGCTTCCACATTTGTTGATGATGGATTTTTATAAGTATTCAGGTCTCTAGACGTTACGTCCCAAACTTCTATTACCAATACTGTCATTACCACCTTGTATATGCCCCCTGAAAGTTACAATTTCATTTTCTATGCTAGCTGATTACACTACGGAGCACCTCTAGCTTTTCCTGAATTCACACTGTATCCCCATGACTTCAAATTGCTTTATGGAAAGGTCATGAAAGGCCTCTAAAACCTCCAATAGAGTTTGCACATGTCTATATGGAGAGAGCAGAGGGATGATCCTCATGTTAGATAAGATAACGTAGGATGATACCTTGTTGTGTTCTTCTGGTCCACATTATCCTAAGATGCCTGAGACAGACCAGACAAAAAGCTTTTCCTAGTCACATTACTTTCCCTCTCACTTTCTCAACCCACCAAGCAGCCAGATGCCAAGAACAGCATAACATGCCATCATACAAGAAAAACAGCTAAACACAAAGCAGACATTCTGACCAGAGACTATTCACAAATCTGCACACATTACAGACCACCACTGACTGTACAAAACACCCTTTTTAAGTAGTACAAAGCAAGATGCTTGCAGTAAGTTATTTCAGCATCTTACAGGGCCCTTTTCCACTAGCAATCGCAATCACAAACGCCAGCGATTTTTCATTAATTTTGTATGCGATTGCGATTTTTCATTTGCATTGCATTATCCCTCAAATCGCTCCAGAAAGCAATTTGCGATTTACAAATAGAATCACTATAGTGGAAAATACTTCTCATGATTTCTATGATAAAGTAGCAACCCTAGCGATTTAAAAATCACTAGTGATTTGTGATTTTAGCGATCCAGCTGTGCAGTGGAAAAAGGCCCTTAAAGCTTTTTTAAAGGGACTCCGAGCAGTGCAGAAACTATGGAAAGATGCATATCATTTTAAAGCTCTCTTTCTCCTCTTTCCAATGATATATAAACCACCACCCTATGTATTTTAGTTTTCGCTATTTTCGCGATTAAAATTGCCGCAGCCGCGATTTCGATCGCGAAAATGGAGAAAACTAAAAGGTGTAGGGCAAAGATTTAGGTGTCGTCAGAAAGAGGAGAAAGAGAGCTTTAAAATGATATCCATCAAGCCATAGTTATATTGTATTACACAGGACGACACTTTCCCCAGTGTCAGCAGCTCCATTCTGCTGAATGCAGCTGCTGACTTTGACAAAAAGTCGCCCTGTGTAATACAATATAACTATGGAAAGATGGATATCATTTTAAAGCTCTCTTTCTCCTCTTTCTGACGACACCTAAATCGTTGCCCTACGCCTTTTAGTTTTCTCTATTTTCGCGATCGAAATCGCGGTCGCGGCAATTTCAATCGCGAAAATAACGAAAACTAAAAGGCGTAGGGCGGTGGTTTATATATCATTGGAAAGAGGAGAAAGAGAGCTTTAAAATGATATGCATCTTTCCATAGTTTCTGCACTGCTCGGAGTCCCTTTAAGCCTCTCTTGTCATTGGTCTACAAGCTGCATTTTGCAAATGTTACACTAGCTGTGGGATTTGCCCTGATAGCTTCCTCCGTCCACCATACCTGCAGAAGATCCACATCAGTAGCCAGAAATTCTTCTCTCCAATGCTGCCGAACAGAGGAGGAACGGTTATGAAATTGATAGGGTCTGATGGAGGCATACTAGTAGATGACCAAGCAATGGATAGCTGTGGAGAGGGACCATGGATATCTATGGCATGACATAGCAGTAGTTGTGGCAATCATGAAGATAGATTTGCATGGTAAATGGACAGTCTGATGATAAAGCAGGGCCTAAAGCGGACCCAAACCAAACATTTTTTTTAATTAAAAATATTTAGTTGCACCACTCTAACACATACAAAGATAAATAAACACTCCTTCAAACCTATGAGCATTTCAGTGCATGCTTTTCACCCTTCTCTTTTCATAACTAGGGTTATACTGGGGGCAGCCATTAGCAATTCCTCCATTGCTGGAAACCACCTAATCCACCAGTTTGCCGGATTTTGTCCGGCAATTTGAAAGGAAGGGGAGGGGTTCCACCAATAAATGTAAAATATTTTATATTTGTCATCATGCAACTGAAAAAAGGATACTATTTATTATTATAATTTAGAAAATAAATTTTATTTCTGAAATCTTATGTTTTTAATTTGGGTCCACTTTAACTGAACAAGTAGCAGACAGCTGCTGAAGCAACATTAAGCTACTCCATATGTCAGATATAGTCAGTGGAGATGGGAAACTGAGTTTCCGGTAATTTCTATCAGTGAGTAAATGGAAGAAGTGTGAAACACTTCATCACCGAGCAAGAAGATAAACTTCATGAAATCCCTTGATGTGTTTTTTGTCAAAGTGAAGGCTTAGCAATCATCTCCCATGTATTTGACACAAATTATATGCATTAACTGCATAGTGCTGCAGAGTAAAGGCGCTGTTGGCAAGGCTTAAGGGGTCTTTACTGTTCGCTTTATTCATATTACACCAATGTATTCTGGGACTACTACTTGATCCATCTCTATATACTAAAGAGTTCTAAGGATCAGGCATATTTAGCTACTCTTATTTAAAAAAATCAGAAGGATGAACAACAATTAAATGAAAGCAAAGAGGATAAAAAATGAAGTCACACAATATAATGGTAAATTAAAGAATCATTTCCATAGGAGGTAAAAAGGCGTGTAACACAAGCCCCAGCCCCCAGGCATCCCACTGCCAGGAAATGAGTGACTCACAGCACACTCATCTCTGCAGTCATTGTGCCATTCGCCACAGAAGACAAAAGAAGAGAGAGTAATACCACTGCTCTGCTTCCACAAAGAGCTAGCTATCAAAGGAACATTCATTGTTATTAGAAAATACATAATGCCCCCTTGCTGAATCATGAGTTGCTGTTAGGTGTCTTTCAACACACACAAAGTACCATCAACAATGATGAATGACTAGTACTCGTTTTGTATTATACCGATGAAGACAGACTGCTCGTGACACAAGTGCACAATCCTATCGCTTCTCTTAAGTGATGTACAGATGTTTCCTGCTTCCTGTAACTGAAAAATTGTAAGAAGTTGTGATTGAGGCAGGGAGCACACTTGTCACAGTAGAAACAGAGGTGATTTTCCACACATGATTTTTTTTTTTTTTATTGCGCCCAATATTCCACAGCAGCTGTTACATGTCAATAAAAAAAAAAAAAAAAAAAAAAAATTCGCACATGGGCCTCAATTCACTAAGCTTTATCAAACACTTTATCAAACGTTTTACAATTTACCTTATGGGTTAAATCTAATTTTAATTCACTAAGGTGTTATATATTTATCAAATGTTTTATCAATAAAACGTTCAACAAATGTTAACACCTTTGTGAATTCAAAATTAGATTTTACTCATGAGGTAAATTATCAAACGTTTGATAAAGTGTTTGATAAAGCTTAGTGAATTGAGGCCATGGTGTGTGATACTATGCTGTACATTGATCTCTTTATTTTTGCACCGACAGGTAAAAATCGCAGAGACCAATTCCATGGTCATGTGATTTTTTCTTATGTGAGAAAAACGCTTGTGATTGTAACAAGTGTGCTCTCTGCCTAAGGGCCCGTTTCCACTATCGCGAATCCGCATGCGGGTAACGCATGCGGATTCACACAGCCGATGGAAGTGGATGGGCCTGTTTCCACTTGTCAGTTTTGCTGTGCGTTTTTCTGTGCAGGATTTTTCTGCATGGCACAGCCCTCAGAATTCGCCTGCGTGTGGAATGCAGGCGAATCGCACGCAATGTATTTAATAGGGAAATCGCATGCGTTTTCCCCATGCGTTTGCCGCGAATTCGCATGCGATTTCGCATAGGTACCCATGTTAACTCACACAGGCAGTGACATGGTTAAAATCGCATCACCCTAACCTATGCGAAATCGCGGCAAAAAATGCATGCGGAATCGCACCCGCATGCGATTTGCCTGCGGTGATTCGCCGGCGATTCCGCAACGCTATAGTGGAAACGGGCCCTCAAGCATTTGGGTTGCTCAAGACAATTGAAATCAAATAATACTTTGTAACGTGTAAACAAAGTTGCCAACTGGACACAAATGCAGATTTAGAAATGGCAGATTACTAAGGCGTGGAATATAGCATAAAATGCTGGCCATACACTTATGGATTTCCACCCAATGTTCCAAAACCATCAATTTCTTTCTGAAAGGAACAGATTCATAAAGGAATTAATTCCTACCACACACAGAACATTCATTTTCAATAGATGACAGCAGGAAGTCTACTGAAAATCAATTGAACTGCAGCATTTCACTGACTAGTACTCGTTTTGTATTGTACCGGGGCAGCATGGTGGCGTAGTGGGCAGCACGGTGGTGTAGTGGTTAGCTCTCTCGCCTTGCAGCACTGGGTCCCTGGTTCGAATCCCAGCCAGGGCACTATCTGCAAAGGGTTTGTATGTTCTCACCGTGTCTGTGTGGGTTTCCTCCGGGCACTCCGGTTTCCTCCCACATTCCAAAAAACATACAGATAAGTTAATTGGCTCCCCTAAAAATTGGCCCTAGACTACAGTACTTACACTACATAATACAGACATATGGCAATTGTAGGGATTAGATTGTGAGCTCCTTTGAGGGACAGTTAGTGACAAGACAATATATATACACTGTACAGCGCTGCGTAATATGTCGGCGCTATATAAATACTATATAATAATAATAATAATAATAATTTCATTGTTCGATGCAGCGCAACTTTATGGGCCACCAATCTACAGCCAATCCTGCCATGGTCAACCTATATTTTCTGTCCTGCCCAACTGACCCTTTAAATCGATTTTTGGTCAAAATCGATCAGACATTTTAAAGGACTAGATTGCCATCTGATTCGATTAGAGAAAATGAATGTACAGAGCATTAAATGGGAAAAAAATTGATATGTATTGGCACCTTAATCACCAGCAGGCACTCATTCTTGTATAAAGAATTTAGAATGTTTTGACAAAAGAGATGATACCGACACATATGACCTTTTTTGTAGACAAGGGAAATAAAACATGACAAACAGGACAAAAACCTGAACAAATCAAAGAACAGAAGGAGGAATCTCATGTTCTGTGTGTGTATATATAAGCAGTAATCTTTATAATTCATTTACAAGCATCCTCTACATTATTGTAAGAATGTTTAAAAGGAGCTCATGCTATATTGTCTTAAAGGGACACTTAAGTCAAACAAAAAAAATGAGTTTTACTCACCTAGGGCTTCCAATAGCCCCCTGCAGCTGTCCGGTGCCCTTGCCGTCTCCCTCCGATCCTCCTGGCCCCGCCGGCAGCCACTTCCTGTTTCGGTGACAGGAGCTGACAGGCTGGGGACGCGAGTGATTCTTCGCGTTCCTGGCCACAATAGCGCCATCTATGCTGCTATAGCATATATCATATACCACATAGCAGCATAGAGGGTGCTAATGTGTCTGGGAACGCGAAAAATCACTCGCGTCCCCAGCCTGTCAGCTCCTGTCACCGAAACAGGAAGTGGCTGCCGGCGGGGCCAGGGGGATCGGAGGGAGACGGTGAGGGCACCAGACAGCTACAGGGGGCTATTGGAAGCCCTAGGTGAGTAAAACTCATTTTTTTTTGTTTGACTTAAGTGTCCCTTTAACACCTTCCCTTCACCACAGGACAGAGCAGAGGTGCAGGTACATTTACCAGAAATTCCTCTATAAAAATAAAGTTACTTGCTTCAGGAAGTAGAAATGGACAGGGAAACCCCAAATGATTTCATCTGAGTTCAAAATGTCTGCCCACTGATATGTATATGCTACACAGCCCTGTGAGAGAAGGTGGTGACAAGCAGGCCTGTGGAGTCAAAACAATTTTTGGGTACCTGGAGCCAGAAAAAAAAAGCAACAACTCTGACTCCTAATGAATTTGAACTAATTAAAATAGAAAATATGATAAAATGGTCTATTTCTCAGATAATAGTCATCATAAAAACTTGTATACTCTGTAATAGCAGTGAACTATTCAATCCTTAAACTACAGAATTCTATAGTTATAGACAGGCTGTTAATTAACTGCATGTGAAAATAACTACAGAGGAGGCAACGTAAGGACAAAAATGATAAAGGGGCCCATACACTCAGCCAATTATCGGCCGATCGATATCGATCGCAAATCAATTGACCAAATCGATTTGTGGCCGATTTTGATCGATTTCAATCGATCTGACATGTTGGAAAATTTAGGAAGATCTGTTGAGATTGCTTATCATTTTGCATTGGACCTAATGGAAATCTGATGGCAAAAAAATGCCTTCAGATCGATTTTCAATAAATTTCATACTGAAATCTATTGGAAATCTGTTCCTAGTAAAAAATGTTCCTTAAGGGCCCATTCACACCTGAGCAGGAATCGCGCGATTCCCGCTCAGGGCAAACCGCTAGCGGTTTTGTAAAAACCGTTACACATTGTAGCCATCGGCAGTGTTCTTACTTCCGCGTTTGCGGTTAGCGATAACCGCAAATGTGTTGCATGCAGCGGTTTGCGGCGATTAGCGTTCCGCGATTAGCGATCGTGATTAGCGTGCAAAGCACGCTAATTGCGATCGCTCCCAAACCGCCGCAGTGTCCAGTGAACGGGCCCAAACACATCAGATAGATCAGAAATCTATCTGATGATCTATCTGCTGCTAATCTAACAAGTGTATGGCCACCTTTAGATAATTCTCTCACTGTGAAAACCTATCTCTACACCTTAGTAAGGCAAGATCTATGTGTGGTGGTAAGTTTTCTCTTGCCTTATCTCCAGCATGATCATCGTGAATTGAGGCCATTGTCCGTTTAATAAGATTCAGTGGAACCCGTATCAGCTGGGTTCCGGTGCATAGATCTGCACCCTTGCAGAAAATGGTCCTCGGCTTTTCTATATAAGATCTAGAAATGGTAGAGGCCTTTTTCTGCAAGGTGGCAGGGCTACATGATGGAACCCAGAGATATGGGGCTCCAGTGAATCTTATTATATAGACAACATATTGGAACATTCACACTGACAATGACAGGCCAGGATGGCTGAAATGGTAAAGTGTCAGCTTCCTGGCAAAGAGCTTTTTGTTCCAAAAAGCAATGCTATCTTAATAAAGCTTTAACTGGCAACTCAGGTGATAATAATATGGAGGCTGTTTATTTCCTTTTAAACAATACCAGTTGACTGGGCGTACGAGAGATAACGGCGCTGGAGACTTGGGTGCAGGATACAGCCGGTATATGGCTGATCCTGCTGCTGCAAAAGTCCCGGCCGTATTAAATACTATTCCTCCTCCAGGCCGCCATGGATAGTGAGGAATGAAATAATTTGGCTTCCAGCAATTGCTGGAAGTCAAATTATTATGTTTTAAAAGTAACTTCAGCTCCGTCTGCTGACAGCGCTGAAGTTACTCCCTGTGCCTGCTATAGCCGTAATTCCTATCACAGCCTATGGTGGCGCCGGCTGCGCCCAAGTCTCCTGCGCTGGTTTCAGCATGTTCAGTTCCCTGGTAGCCCTGCTGATCTATTTTGATGCAGTGGAGTCTGAATTACCAAAGAAACAATTATGTATCTAATCTTGTCAGATCTGACAATAATGTCAAACACCTGATCAGATGCATGCTTGTTCAGGGTCTATGGCAAAGTATTTGAGGCAGAGAATCAACAGAATAGCCAGGTAACTGGTATTGTATAAAAGTGAATAAATATGGCAGCCTCTATGTCCTTCTTGCTTCCGTTATCCTTTAAAATCCTTAAGCGTTGGCAGTGATGAGTTGCCTTTTATGTTACATACTTTCAATCAACATCATAATATGCAAATTAGAGTCAGAGTCGACGAGTTGGAGTCAGTGAAATCCTAAACTGGAGTCGGAGTTGGAGGATATTTGTACAGACTCCACAGCCCTAGTGACAAGGCAGATAGAACCACTGCAATGTCTCTAATAGCAGATGTTTTGGGGACAGACCAGAATAACACAATGATGGCTTTGGACTTATTCAGCAACATAAATCAAAGTGTTATGAATAATGTCACCACTAGGGGTGTACTGCTTGATGTATAATATTCCTACAGGAAATGGTACTTGCGATTTCTGCTACTCCCAATCAAGCTGAAAAAGAATGACTTTTTCCAATAAATATACAAGCAACATTTTGTTCGTAATATCCACTGGATAAGCCTTGATTTTAATAGACTTTACTGGGAGCTAAGACACAAAGGGTACCATCACTCCCCTTCGATTAGTATCTTTATGCACAACAATGACTTGGGCTCATCCTTCGGCATTCCTACATTTGCTCATAGCAGGATATATGGGTGGCTAGCACAGCTTTGTGGGGTCTTTCCCCATTATCCATCCTTCCCCATTATTCTGGCACCTGAAATTGTGCAAGCCACACTAATATATTCTGCTGCTATGAGCAAATAAAGGAAGGAATCCTAGAGGATGGGTCCAAGTCATTGTTGTGCATGAAGTACATACTGTGAAAATTTGACAGTTATAATTTTTATTTAAAAAAAAACCTACACTCTATAAAACATAAGCTCCATGCATTCTTGACAAGCACTTAGGGAAAGTTGTGTTAACGGTCACGCAAGTTATGCAAACCAGTAAATCATTAAGGAAATGCTTCACTGATCTTAAAAATAGAACTGCATTGTGAGATGATGCAAGTTGCCTTTGATGAGCCGATTTGGCTAGAATTTAAAGCTTACAGCCTCATCTGCTAACCCCTTTGTCTACTCCCCAGTGTCTCCACCCCACCACCTTCTAGACCAGGCATGGGCAAACTTGGCCCTCGAGCTGTTAAGGAAGTACAAGTCCCACAATACATTGCATGGGTCTGACAGCCACAGTCATGACTCATAAAGGCAAATGCATTATGGGACTTGTAGTTCCGTAACAGCTGGAGGGCCGAGTTTGCCCATGCCTGTTCTAGACTGTAAGCTCGCAAGGGCAGGGAACTCCCCCCCCTTTTTTTTTCCTGTTTCTGTGCAATTTATATGAACATCTATTAGTATTGGTGAGGTTATTCAAACTACAAATCAATTGTATTTATTGGTACTGTTATCACTGGTTGTCCTGATTGTACAGTATGTTGAATTGCTCATGTATCTATGCTGTTGGTGTTCTATAAAAAAAAAATAAAAATAAATAAATTATAATAATTGCCTGGTTTCATTTCCACTCCTGTAATGTATTGCCACCATATCCTTTTCTGCAGTGTTTAACCACTTAAAGGAAAGGTTCAGGCAGTTTAAAAAAAAAAATCCATATCCACTTACCTGGGGCTTCCTCCAGCCCGTGGCAGGCAGGAGGTGCCCTTGCCGCCGCTCCAGAGGCTCCTGGTCGTCTCCGGTGGCCGACCCGACCTGGCCAGGACGGGCTCTTCTGCGCTCCAATCTGCGCCTCACGGGGGCGCGCTGACGTCATTGGACGTCCTCCGGGCTGTACTGCGCAGGCGCAGAACTACTGCAACAGAAACTAAAAACCCAGTCACAAGTGCAGTGGATGGTATTTTAAATCCACTGTGGGCATTCATGTGGGGAAGCCAGCATAATGCAAACCTAGCTATGAAGCATCAGTAAGAACACTGGAAACTGTTCTCTGCAATGGCTGAAATTCCCGCTTGTTGCACACAATGCCAAGTGGAGTACTGTACTGCAATATACATAGTGAGAATAAGACCTATCATGGTTGAAAGGAAGAGTAATATGAATTATGTAACATCTAGGAAAACTAGCTTCCACCTGAAAAACAAAAGGTCACTTTTTACAACATTAAATCGGAAAATGTCTGAATAACTGTTTTTTTGTTGTTGTTGTTTTCATAAATAAAAATGCTAAACCACTGCCTGACAGACCACCAACTTATCACTTTATGGACAAACAATATGGCTAGTATAGCTGAACCTGTCTTTATGTAAGTTTCCTGTAACCAGACTTCAGATGATAGGCCAGTAGTTTGAACCAATTCGGTTCTGCCATAGTTCTATAAATTGTAATACTGCATGCCTGGTGTCTTAACAAGGCAGTAAAGATTACCTCATCATTGTAGAAATAATGGTTGGGGTTGGGTTGATGACAAGGCTGTACTGCTTAACAGCATTTTAGAGTAATGTAGTCATAGACCTGGCTTTTAACCACATTAGTTGAAAGTGAAGTTACAGGCCTGGCTAGGTTGTTTAATATGGTATGGGTACACTGAAGATGAACAAAAGAACACACCATTCAGCTACATATATCTCTGTTGCATCTCTTGCTGCTCATCTGGAATCCAGCCCAGTGAGATCCATCCATCTCCCATCCAATGAGCTAAACAGAAGGCACAAACTAAGTAAATGTATAAATGAACTGCACAAGCGTGAAAAAAAATCAAACATGTGGGTGTAGGTCAGCGTACGCACAACTGTAGGTAAGCATGTTTTAAACCATCTTCTGAAATCATAAGTGTCTGCAGACTGAAATGTGAAGGTAAACCTTAAAGTAACTGAAACTCTAGAGTTCTTACTGAAGAGTATTTGTGGTCTCTTCTCTGTAGCAGCATTATACGTATGCCTCCACATTTGTTTCTTGGCAGCTCCATTGGTCAGCTACTCTCACTTTTTGCCTTGTCTCAGTAGCTGTGTCTCTGCATTACCCTTCTTCCTACTGCCATGCTGTTATGTAAAGCGTGTTATCCCAGACATGCGTAAAAGCAGACATTAATTGTTCTGTCTTAAGAATGAAAGCTATTAAGATAGAACATGATGGAAGCAACAAGAACGTGAGATGCCGGTTAAGTCAATTTCATGATTGGTAGCCCCCATCAAACAGGGGCAATACATAACATGCCAAAGATGAAATCAAATAAATGCACGTTCAGTTTAGGCTTTTTTTATTTTATTTTAAGTCCAACAAAAAGAAATAAAGACAAACACACACACACTTGCATTGCCCCTGCATGTCTCACTGTCCAGCCCTACTATTATCTGTAGTATAGGGTCTCTGTAGCCTCATTCCATCTCATGTCTGAGCTAGGACTGTGGTTCTTCTCCTTAGACAAATCAAATAACATTTATATTGCACTTTTCTCCAGCTTGCCCCAAAGCGCTTGAGCTGCAGCCACTAGGATGCACTCAGTAGGCAGTGGCAGTGTTAGGGAGTCTAGCTCACTACTCTAAAATATGGAAAACAGCAGTGCTGAACTGAACAACATTAGATTTGCGGTCTGGTTTTTGCTTTTATTTTTAGTTGGGCTTTGAAGTATATGTATAGACATAGTACATTCTTGCCTTTGACAAGTAAGTAGGACACTTATAAGCAAAACACATAAACCTAGGGAAAACAACCTGATATTTACCTGCCTACTTCATATTCTACCATGGCAACAGTGCCAAATTGTGTGCAAACCTGCCCTGCCAATTTTGGTCCCAATCGTCGTGCTCCTATTAAGTCTGCACAATCCAACTCGGTTGCGAGGCACTGCGCATGCACTGTTCTGGGCCGCACACCTCCTCCATCATGCTCCCATAGCTGGGATCATTCTGTGCAAGCGAAGTTACAGTCATGGGAGAGCATGAAAAGTAGACACACGGACGGTTGTGTTTAGGCCTTCAAAGACTGATTTGCCATGTGGTGGCATAGGGCAGGGCTTTTCAACCTGTGGTACGCGTACCACCAGTGGTACTTTGCTTTTGGTCAGGTGGTACACCTCAGGTTTGCCTGCCACTTGTCCTGGTCCCATCTTGCCTCCACAAAGTTTAGCTCCCCCATGCTCGCTCCTCACTGTGCTGCCCTGTGGCATACTTCAGACCTCAGATCAGTGGTTAAGAGACAGCCAGGTGAATGGTGCATAGTGTCAGTCGGGTTACTGCTGGTCTGAACTATTCTGCAGGGCAGCACAGTGAGGACCTCGGGGGCTAAAGGGGCTTCCCCATTCCTCCCCAGTAGAGGGGATCCAGTGATAGGACACCCAAAGTTCTCCTTGTCAGCATACCCGCATATGCAGTAGCAGCTCTTCACTTCAATTCTGGTGGAAACAGCCGAGCATGATTGGGTGCGCTCTACTGCGCAGGCACACGGGTGGTACTTGTACATTTTCAGGTGATAAAAGTGGTACAATTAGTGAAAAGATTGAAAAGCCCAGGCATAGGGGACTGAGGAGGGCCCAGCAGGCTTGCACAGTATGGGGCCCAAAAATTTCTGATGACGGCCCTGCTTTATTAACTAGTTATTACAAATGGGATGATGACAACTTTGTGCATTCACTAGCCATATAGACATAGTCGTCACATGAACCAATAAGTCATCCCAAATGAAATCACAAGTATTAAGGGTGAAAGGATAAAACAACCACTAGATTTTTATTTAAGCATCACAACACAGTATTGCATTCATCAAAAGAAAAAAAAAGTACACTGCTAGGGACACATTTAAATTAGCAACAACTACTCATGAGTAATGTCCCAGCCAGACTAAAATGAAATGATGACAAATTTAAGAGACATGAAAACAACTGCTGGAAATCAAAGCCCCAGCTAGGACTGTGGGATTTACTGGAGTGGTTTCAGAAGATTGTAAAGACAGCAGTGTAAGCACTTTTATTTGAAGACTACGCAGCTGCCAGAGGATGACTCCTCGCCAGTGATATGACAAACTCAGAGTTTTGGAACAAAACACTGAGCCCTCCATTTAATTAATGTGGAAATAAAATGCAGCTGGCTGCCAACTAATCTTACCCATTCAGATGTCAAGACTGGTTTGGAACATTCAATAATTTAACACACACACAAAGTCATCGGTCTAATATGTATGGTATAATTAAAACGCACCATATAGTTAAATCAACAAAGGTCACAAACTGATCACATAAAGCCTGTTAATACAAAAACATTATGCTGCTTTAATACACTGTACTCTAACGCCACCAGGTGTCACAGCAGAGCAGTTCACCAATAAATGTGTAACGTGCTACACAGACAAGTGCTATCAGCGCTCCGAGACCATGAGCATTTTTAAAACACACGTGTAGAGCATGTGTCCTGCATAGTAATCAGAATCAGAATCTTTTATTTCGCCAAGCACAACTGCAAGTACAGCATACATGTAACCACATGTAGGTCTAATATGAATAATAAGGAAGGCGAGTCTTATTAGTACATTTGCTGGAAATCAGTATAAATCGGCATGGCACTTCCAAGCTACCCCACAAGATGGTAGTATTGCATTTACTTAATAACTATTTTTAACATTGACAATACAGATTTCCTTCATGGTTTTAACAACAAATAACCCCTCTAATCTAAAGTGCACCCCTCAGCCACAACTTTTTTTGCTCTTGACAGTGTGGGGGAAGGGTTAATTTTTTTTTTTTTTAAACAACAAACTTCCTGTTCTGAATTTCAACTGTAACAGAGAAACTAAGAGGAAATTGCAGATAAACAATTTTTCCCTGGTTCAGAGTGTGGCCCACCATAGTGCAAAAGGCGAGAGTGTGGCCCACCATAGTGCAAAAGGCGAGAGTGTGGCCCACCATAGTGCAAAAGGCGAGAGTGTGGCCCACCATAGTGCAAAAGGCGAGAGTGTGGCCCACCATAGTGCAAAAGGCGAGAGTGTGGCCCACCATAGTGCAAAAGGCGAGAGTGTGGCCCACCATAGTGCAAAAGGCGAGAGTGTGGCCCACCATAGTGCAAAAGGCGAGAGTGTGGACCACCATAGTGCAAAAGGCGAGAGTGTGGACCACCATAGTGCAAAAGGCGAGAGTGTGGCCCTGCCACGGTGTAGAAGGCGGGAGTGTGGCTCCGCCACAGTGCAGAACGTGGCCCACAAGGTGCAAAAGGCGGGAGCAGAGACCCCATCGTGGTGCAAAAGGCGGGAGCAAAGACCCCACCGTGGTGCAAAAGGCGAGAGCGAGGCCCCACCGTGGTGCAAAAGGCGAGAGCGAGGCCCCACCGTGGTGCAAAAGGCGAGAGCGAGGCCCCACCGTGGTGCAAAAGGCGAGAGCGAGGCCCCACCGTGGTGCAAAAGGCGAGAGCGAGGCCCCACCGTGGTGCAAAAGGCGAGAGCGAGGCCCCACCGTGGTGCAAAAGGCGAGAGCGAGGCCCCACCGTGGTGCAAAAGGCGAGAGCGAGGCCCCACCGTGGTGCAAAAGGCGAGAGCGAGGCCCCACCGTGGTGCAAAAGGCGAGAGCGAGGCCCCACCGTGGTGCAAAAGGCGAGAGCGAGGCCCCACCGTGGTGCAAAAGGCGAGAGCGAGGCCCCACCGTGGTGCAAAAGGCGAGAGCGAGGCCCCACCGTGGTGCAAAAGGCGAGAGCGAGGCCCCACCGTGGTGCAAAAGGCGAGAGCGAGGCCCCACCGTGGTGCAAAAGGCGAGAGCGAGGCCCCACCGTGGTGCAAAAGGCGAGAGCGAGGCCCCACCGTGGTGCAAAAGGCGAGAGCGAGGCCCCGGCACGGCGCAGGAGAGGTGGGCAACGAGGCCCCGGCACGGCGCAGGAGAGGTGGGCAACGAGGCCCCGGCACGGCGCAGGAGAGGTGGGGAACGAGGCCCCGGCACGGCGCAGGAGAGGTGGGGAACGAGGCCCCGGCACGGCGCAGGAGAGGTGGGGAACGAGGCCCCGGCACGGCGCAGGAGAGGTGGGGAACGAGGCCCCGGCACGGCGCAGGAGAGGTGGGGAACGAGGCCCCGGCACGGCGCAGGAGAGGTGGGGAACGAGGCCCCGGCACGGCGCAGGAGAGGTGGGGAACGAGGCCCCGGCACGGCGCAGGAGAGGTGGGGAACGAGGCCCCGGCACGGCGCAGGAGAGGTGGGGAACGAGGCCCCGGCACGGCGCAGGAGAGGTGGGGAAAGAGGCCCCGGCACGGCGCAGGAGAGGTGGGGAACGAGGCCCCGGCACGGCGCAGGAGAGGTGGGGAACGAGGCCCCGGCACGGCGCAGGAGAGGTGGGGAACGAGGCCCCGGCACGGCGCAGGAGAGGTGGGGAACGAGGCCCCGGCACGGCGCAGGAGAGGTGGGGAACGAGGCCCCGGCACGGCGCAGGAGAGGTGGGGAACGAGGCCCCGGCACGGCGCAGGAGAGGTGGGGAACGAGGCCCCGGCACGGCGCAGGAGAGGTGGGGAACGAGGCCCCGGCACGGCGCAGGAGAGGTGGGGAACGAGGCCCCGGCACGGCGCAGGAGAGGTGGGGAACGAGGCCCCGGCACGGCGCAGGAGAGGTGGGGAACGAGGCCCCGGCACGGCGCAGAACACGGGAACGAGGCCCCGGCACGGCGCAGAAGACGGGAACGAGGCCCCGGCACGGCGCAGAACACGGGAACGAGGCCCCGGCACGGCGCAGAAGACGGGAACGAGGCCCCGGCACGGCGCAGAAGACGGGAACGAGGCCCCGGCACGGCGCAGAAGACGGGAACGAGGCCCCGGCACGGCGCAGAAGACGGGAACGAGGCCCCGGCACGGCGCAGAAGACGGGAACGAGGCCCCGGCACGGCGCAGAAGACGGGAACGAGGCCCCGGCACGGCGCAGAAGACGGGAACGAGGCCCCGGCACGGCGCAGAAGACGGGAACGAGGCCCCGGCACGGCGCAGAAGACGGGAACGAGGCCCCGGCACGGCGCAGAAGACGGGAACGAGGCCCCGGCACGGCGCAGAAGACGGGAACGAGGCCCCGGCACGGCGCAGAAGACGGGAACGAGGCCCCGGCACGGCGCAGAAGACGGGAACGAAGCCCCGGCACGGCGCAGAAGACGGGAACGAGGCCCCGGCACGGCGCAGAAGACGGGAACGAGGTCCCGGCATGGCGCAGAAGACGGGAACGAGGCCCCGGCATGGCGCAGAAGACGGGTACGAGGCACCGGCATGGCGCAGAAGACGGGAACGAGGCCCCGGCATGGCGCAGAAGACGGGAACGAGGCCCCGGCATGGCGCAGAAGACGGGAACGAGGCCCCGGTATGGCGCAGAAGACGGGAACGAGGCCCCGGCATGGCGCAGTAGACGGGAACGAGGCCCCGGCATGGTGCAGAAGACGGGAACGAGGCACCGGCATGGCGCAGAAGACGGGAACGAGGCACCGGCATGGCGCAGAAGACGGGAACGAGGCCCCGGCATGGCGCAGAAGACGGGAACGAGGCCCCGGCATGGCGCAGAAGACGGGAACGAGGCCCCGATATGACGCAGAAGACGGGAACGAGGCCCCGGCATGGCGCAGTAGACGGGAACGAGGCCCCGGCATGGTGCAGAAGACGGGAACGAGGCCCCGGCATGGTGCAAAAGACGGGAACGAGGCCCCGGCATGGTGCAAAAGACGGGAACGAGGCCCCGGCATGGTGCAAAAGACGGGAACGAGGCCCCGGCATGGTGCAAAAGACGGGAACGAGGCCCCGGCATGGTGCAAAAGACGGGAACGAGGCCCCGGCATGGTGCAGAAGACGGGAACGAGGCCCCGGCATGGTGCAGAAGACGGGAACGAGGCCCCGGCATGGTGCAAAAGACGGGAACGAGGCCCCGGCATGGTGCAAAAGACGGGAACGAGGCCCCGGCATGGTGCAGAAGACAATTATTTTAACTATCCTGATTGAGTCATTGATCAAGGAGAGCAGTTTCCTATACAATTGAGTAAACTTAAAAATGGTACAGTTTGGTAGTATCGTGTGTGGTCACTCAAGCTAATCAAAAGTAAAGGAAAATACATGTTTTCAGAGGTGGTTATTAGCTGAATTGATAATCTTCATGCCAATAAAAACCAAAAGTTTTACAAAAAACAGATTATCATTACACATTACTTTGACTCAGCACTGACAGATATTCCTACAATGGAGAGCTTCTACTACCAACTGTCCTTCAAGTGGCTGACAATCTAGGATATAGAGTCATTAGGGGGAAAATTGTGAAGGACCCAATCAATGCTACCAGAGTTCTTAGGTTTGTGGGAGTAGACCCAGCTACCAAAGAAAAAAACCACAGATGAAATGAACCAAAACTTCATTAAAACTTAAAACTGTGCTTTCATGACATACGTGTCATAAAAAGTGGTGCGTAGTATCCGATAGTATGTTAAAAGCCGAGAATGAAGAAAAATTGCACAACTTTAAAAGTACAAATACAGTGGTTTGCAAAAGTATTCAGCCCCCTTGACGGTTTCCACATTTTGTCATATTACTGCCACAAACATGAATTAATTTTATTGGAATTCCCTGTGAAAGACCAATACAAAGTGGTGTACACGTGAGAAGTGGAATGAAAATCATACATGATTCCAAACATTTTTTTTAAATAACTGCAAAGTGGGGTGTGCATAATTATTCAGCCCCCTGAGTCAATACTTTGTAGAACCACCTTTTGCTGCAATTACAGCTGCCAGTCTTTTAGGGTATGTCTCTACCAGCTTTGCACATCTAGAGACTGAAATCCTTGCCCATTCTTCTTTGCAAAAAAGCTCCAGCTCAGATTAGATGGACAGCGTTTGTGAACAGCAGTTTTCAGATCTTGCCACAGATTCTCGATTGGATTTAGATCTGGATTTGACTGGGCCATTCTAACACATGGATATGTTTAAACCATTCCATTGTTGCCCTGGCTTGATGTTTAGGGTCGTTGTCCTGTTGGAAGGTGAACTTCCGCCCCCATCTCAAGTCTTTTGCAGACTCCAAGAGGTTTTCTTCCAAGATTGCCCTGTATTTTGCTCCATTTATCTTCCCATCCACTCTGACCAGCTTCCCTGAAGAGAATCCCACCCCCAGAGCATTATGCTGCCACCACCATATTTGACAGGGGATGGTGTGTTCATAGTGATGTGCAGTGTTAGTTTTCCGCCACACATAGCATTTTGGCCAAAAAAGTTCCATTTTGGTCTCATCTGACCAGAGCACCTTCTTCCACATGTTTGCTGTGTTCCCCGCATGGCTTGTGGCAAACTGCAAACGGGACTTCTTGTGCTTTTCTGTTAACAATGGCTTTCTTCTTGCCACTCTTCCATAAAGGCCAAACTTTGTGCAGTGCACGACTAATAGTTGTCCTATGGACAGATTCCCCCACCAGAGCTGTAGATCTCCGCAGCTCGTCCAGAGTCACCATAGGCCTCTTGACTGCATTTCTGATCAGCGCTCTCCTTGTTCGGCCTGTGAGTTTAGGTGGACGGCCTTGTCTTGGTAGGTTTACAGTTGTGCCATACCCCTTCCATTTCTGAATGATCGCTTGAACAGTGGGATGTTCAAGGCTTTGGAAATCTTTTTGTAGCCTAAGCCTGCTTTAAATTTCTCAATACCTTTATCCATGACCTGTCTGGGGTGTTCTTTGGACTTTATGGTGCTGTTGCTCCCAATATTCTCTTAGACAACCTCTGAGGCCCTCACAGAGCAGCTGTATTTGTACTGACAGTGTCACAGGTGCACTCTATTTAGTCATTAGTTCTCATCAGACAATGTCTATGGGTAATGTCTATACCAAAGGGGGCTGAATAATTACACACACCCCACTTTGCAGTTATTTGTAAAAACTGTTTGGAATCCTGTATGATTTTCATTCCACTTCTCACGTGTACACCACTTTGTATTGGTCTTTCATGTGGAATTCCAATAAAATTGATTCATGTTTGTGGCAGTAATGTGACAAAATGTGGAAAACTTCAAGGGGGCCGAATACTTTTGCAAACCACTTTATGTACTGGTCTGATGCAAGCAAAGCAACAAAGCACAAGATTATTCTCCATCACCAAGGGTGAGCCACTTTCGACTGGGTACGGTAAGATTGTACTTACAGCAGTTAGGCCCCATTCACACTGGGAATCCCAAAAAGCTAGAAAAAAAAAAATCACTAGCGCTTTGCAAAGTGATTTCCCTGCGATTTTTCACTGTACAGGAAAGTGATTTTGTAGCGATTGCGTTTTGTGATTCTTTAACATTGAACTGCATTCGCTCAAAAAATGCCTGAAACAGGTTTGAGATTTCAGCAAATTACTAGTGATCGCTACTGTATGAACACTACCAGTGATTTGCATTGGCACAGACCTTTTTTCGAGCGCTATCCACTTACAGACAAGCTCAATTGTTAGTAAAATGCTCCAGTGTGAATGAAGCCCAAGGTAGTGTAATTGCACATTTAACGCAACCTGAGATACCTACCGTAGTTACTAGTATAATGCCTTAGATTGTAAGTCTTTAGCAGGGTCCTCCCTTCCCTAGTGTATTGTACATGATTGTGTGCTCCTTTCCTATGACAGCCTTGTACTTGTATTACTGGGCCGACCCAACCAGCCCAAAATCGCATGATCGTGTATTTTGTACCCTGTTTGGCTTGTATAGCTTTGCCCTATTTTGTATAAAGTTGTAACGTCTGTCATTCTTTGTATCATTTTACGTATGTATCCTCCAGCGCTGCGTAATATGTTGGTGCTTTATAAATACAATAAATAATAACAATGCCGTTATTGTAGCAACCTGAGCCTTACCTAGTTAATGCAGGTTGCGCATCAAGTATGAGTAAAATTTTGAGATGCCCATGCAGAGTAATTTTACTGCTGGTACCCAAATCAACTAAATAGTTTTGTTTTCTGTAACTAACAGTTGCAGCACATAGAACAAATTGTACTGGAAAAAAAACACAAATAGTACAACTTCATCACCACGAGGCATCACATTTAAAATTAAATGTCTAGCAAATGATAGGCTTGGCTGTGTGAACCCTGCATGTCTGGGAATGGATTATTAATAGTGTGCATTGAGCAGGGTTTTTTCATGATGCAACAAGACTGTCATAGCTCCACTGGGAGACAGATGCAGGCAGCCAGGCAATACTAAGCATATTTCAGAAGCTTACACAATCTAAAAAGAGAGAGAGAAAAAGAAATGCAATAAAAGGCTGTAACAGATAGAATATGTTGCAGGAGTTTAACCTAATTGGTCTCATTGTACTTGTCTCATATCTTTGTACTGTAACACACTGTGCTGGCTGTTTTCCGAAGTGATCATGCTAATTTTAGGACTACACAAGTGACCGATAATGTACAAAACACAAGAATTACCTATCTTAGATCAACTGTAAGGGCCCATTCACACTGGGGATCACAAAGCGCTAGCGATTATCGCTAACGTTTTGAGGTAACGGTAAACGCGTATTTTCTCTGTACATTTTCATGATTTCTGAGTGATCGCAATCATCGTTTTTTTAACATTGCAATCGTGAAAGGCAAAAAAAAAAGCGCTGCATGCACCGTGTTTGCATTTACCGCAAATCGCCGGTGATCGAAGCAGTGAGATCACTGTCACATTTTTAACATTACACTAGCGCTTTTAAAAGAGCTAGCAATAAATGGTGACTAGCTGTAAGCGGACGCTAATCGCCCTAGGGTGAATGGGTTCAAACAATATGAAAAAAGAAAAAGAAAAACACAAATCCAGGCACATCGCCTCAAGTTAGGACATTTACATAAGTTATACCGTAGCGAGGTGCTAAAGGGGCTGTGGCCAGCAAAATAGCGAAGTCCGTAACTCGTTTATACAAATGCTTTCCCAGAAATCAATCATCCAGAAGCCACTGCTATCCCTACACCCAAGTTAAAGCAGAGGTCTTTGTTACAAAAGAATACATTCTCTTGCGTAGTCACATACACTGCGCAGAGGAACCCAGGTAATCGTAGGTGTCCTAACTCTGGCTCTGCAACTTGCATTTAGCACTTCTCTAATAACTTATTTAAATGTCCTAGCTTGAGGCGATGTGCCTGGATTTATGTGTATTTTCTTGTAACTTACCCTTGTGGACAGGGTTAATCCAGTGCACTCCCTCCTTCCCGTCTGTGATCATTTTCAGTATGCTGGTGTGTGCATGGTGCGCATGGATATATTTTGGTAGCTCCCTTGTGCGATTAGTTTGATATACTATCTGTCCCAGGAGAGGTCATCAGGATATGCGTTCCTGATCTTTGGATAGGTTTGATGCAATGAATGTTTGCATGTCTGCACTATGCAAGTTACAGGGCTAGAGTTAGGACACCTATTTATACTGTGGTACCTCTGCACTGTGTAGGGGACTACGCAAGAGAATGTATTCTTTTGCAGGAAGACTTAGCTGTAGGGATAGCAGTGGTTCCTGGATGATTGCTTTCTGTAAATGCATTTGTAAGAACATTTGCATGTGAGAAGGGTTACTGACTTGTTATAAAAAGACAGAACACGCTATACATTTATTCATTTGACATACATGCACAGTACACTTACACATGTGTTCTACACAGACTATCTGTACCTTTGCCTAGCTACACTCCCATTCACTGGGTGGGTAAGTGTGCGCGCACGTATGCATGCACAGACACTTACCAATGCCCTGTACATACATACTGTACACATTTTGTATTTTTACCTATGTGCTATACTATCTTCCAACCTGCACTTTGCCCCACACCCACAATAAGAAAGAAACTGCCCAAACCAGAACACAAAGGCATATCCCCCTAAAAACCAGAGCACCGCTAGTTTTCCTTCAGGGCTGATTATTCTTACTATTTTGCAGGACAGTATCTCTGAAGGGGGTGTCTGTGCCTGGCTGTAAGGAGTTGTACAGGTCTCCTTTCTGGGCTCAGGTAGAACCAGTAGCATTTAAAGAGGAACTCCAGTGAAAATAAAGTAATAAAGTGCTTCATTTTTACAATAATTGTGTATAAATAATTTAGTTAGTGTTTGTCCATTGTAAAATCATTTAAATCCCTGATTTACATTCTGACATTTATCACATGGTGACATTTTTACTGCTGGCAGGTGATGTAGCTGCTGCATGCTTTTTTGGCAGTTGGAAACAGCTGTAAACAGCTATTTCCCACAATGCAACAAGGTTCACAGACAGGAAACTGCCAGGAGTACCACGGTCCTCAGTTTCTTGTGGGAGGGGCTTCACCACAATATCAGCCATACAGAGCCCCCTGATGATCCGTTTGTGAAAAGGAATAGATTTCTCATGTAAAAGGGGGTATCAGCTACTGATTGGGATGAAGTTCAATTCTTGGTCACGGTTTCTCTTTAAGGCGAGAGACTTGCCCCTATAGCAAGCCTGTCATATGGATGTAGGTGTGCTTTCTTCACTCTCTGCTTCAGTGCTGAAAAGGGGAGTGTAAGAGAGGGAGTGCTGCTGAGCCAGGTCAAATAGAAGCTATAAGAGTAAATTAGCTGAGCTGTGGGTTAAGCCTCAACCATTGTGAATATCACATGCAACCACATGAAAGCCTAATTAAGGGCCCATTCACACTTGAAATCTGCAAAACTTTTTTTGCGCGGGCGATTTTACCGCGATCGACGGCAATCACAACAGTGAGACCACAGCCATAGAGTTATTATTGTGCTAGCGCTTTAAAAAGCATTAGCACTTCGGCGATTAGCGGGAATCTCCCGTTAATCGCGTGGTGTGAATGCGCCCTAAAACTAAAATAAAGGTCATCGGAGTGGTAGTGGGCTGCTACTTGCTAAGTTGAGGAGAGTGAAAAAGAAAAGAGGATTTAGACACTTCATACTCAAAATTTCCATGTACAGTACAGAAAACCAAAGACTTGATTCAAGCCATCTGTGGGACCTTAGAAATCCAGAAGAAAGAAGAGGAGCTTTCTTTCCACAAGAAATTATACAGTGGCATTCAAGAAAAGAAGGGAGAGTCTCTACAAAAAAAATTTCTCTTTTTGTGTAAGAAGACTGTGGACTCTATTCACAAAGCAACAAAGCATTACCGCTTTCGGTAATGCTGAAAACAGCTGATTTTACAGATCACCTTTCCACATTCCAATTCACTAAACTCATCACTCCACAGGAAATAAACATTACTGACCGGTGAGGTAAATTACCGACTTGTGCGGTATTTGCCTCAAGAAATGTAAATTCACAAAGATTTCTACATTATTTTTAATGGACAAAAGTGTTTGGCAATTTTCTCCAGCTTACAGCAGCCGATAACTTTCTCTCCCCATGCTGTCTCAACGTGGTAGATTTGACAGACAGCATTTAGGGAGAGCCACGCAGCTCAGCTTTTCACTCTGATTTGAAGCGAAGGGTAATTGGGTGGGACTTTCAGTGTAGCAGAGCAGAGGAGGGACATTTTCAAAAGGCATCCCTGCATCCCTTTAGATGTGCTTATTTGTATTGCAGCATACAGAAGAGCACCTCTTGGTGGCTGCAGCACATCTAAAGGGATAACAAGATTGCACTGTAAGGAAAACCTCAGAGTCCTAAACACAGCTCCCCTGCCTGCCCGCTGACCTGCTACATGCTGGTAAGTCACACTTACTGAGCAGGGATTAGTGAATTGAGGCATGTTTGTTTGGTAATTAACCAACTTCCGCCTCATGAGGGAAAACCGTGAATCTGGAAAAGTGTAAAATACCAGAGATTTTTTACCAAAACAAACTGCCCTTTGTGAATAGAGCTCTGTGCCTAGTGTTCAGCCTTGGATGCTCCCTGTCTAAGTATGTCCAAAGAAGATGAGCTTTCTTTCAAAGACATGTATACTTCAAAAGACCAAATTAATAAAAGATAGACACTCTTAAAAAGGCCTCTGGAAGCAGAACCACTATTTTCAGACCAGCAGCTGTTTCTACCTGTTTTGCTAACTCTACTTGTTTGGGTGGGCCAGATAAGAAGCCATACTGAATTTAGAGCACACAAAGATGAAATACTGCTGCTCTTCATTTTAATGTTCACAACAGCAGCAAATAATCTGCTGGATGTATAAGTAGAGTTCATTCGATTTAATGCCAGGACGACTTCCTTAATGTGGCAAAACGGACTCATTTAGCTTGAGGGACAACATCTAAAATGCAGCTCTTTTCTGTGCCTTTTGCAGAGGATAGACTAATCTTCCATGCCTATGTAAGGCTGCAGAGAGGGGATTTCTCGGCTAATTAGAAGTCACTAGAGGTCAGCAATGAGCACAGAACTGCAAGGAAGATGGGAAGATGGCCGCCCGGAACGGGGTGAGGCAATTATAGATGCAGTGTACGTATGTCCCGCAACCTGACTACATTATAAGCAGACACCCCCACTTTTGGGAAGATTTTTTGGTCTCAAAAATTTGGCTTCTATATACAGTAATTTGTCACTAGTGAAAATCTCTGTAATATGGCTGTTCTGGCTTAGATAATATTACTCTGTTACATGCTCTGCCTGTGGAGTGTTAATTCGGACCATGAATGTACTATCTTGCTTCACCTCATTTTTGTTGAATCTACTTGTTCCTCAGACTCCCTTTTTGCAAGTTGTTACTCCATATAAGTTATAAGTTAGTATGTGATTAAATGTACATAGCTGCTTGAACAGAACACTTTTTGATAGGATGATTATTGCAATCAATGGCAGCTGCTTATAGGATTTATTGAACACTTTTAAATAACTCCATAGTGGCATATATTGGCATTTGCGAAGAGTGTGCAGAAGGACTGAATTTAACATTCTCTACTTTTGCCGGGACTACTTTTCAGTATAGAGATGTGTTAAGTCTGGAGCCCCATCAAAAGTAGCTTGGTATTTACCAATAAGGCTCAACCTTGGTCCACTGATCTGACCAATATGAACACTTGGCTGGGAAAGATTTTCACTTCACATCACATACAGTCCGTATCACATACATAAAACAGGGAAAGGCACTCTGCATTACATACTCGTGGGAGGCCAGGGGGGAGACATTGGGAGTTAAATTTGGGTCACTCATTATTTGGCTTTTTAAGGGGGGAAAGTTGGGGGGTTGGCTTATACTCAAGTTATACGGTATGTGTAGCTTATAACCATCAGTAGAACTCAGCAAAGCAGATCCTGGGTTTCTTTCAGTTCTCAGTGAATTTTTTCACTGCTGGAGTGAGGCCTGGTTTCCACTTGTAAGGAAAACGTACCACTTGCATTCAAAAATCGATCAGTTTGCTGCGTTTTGACAAACAGTACACAAATTCCTAACCTACTGCATTTTTCCAGACTAGCAGATGTGATTCCCATAGAGACCTATGGTAGAAATTTATATGCCCCAGACATGAAGGAGATGGGAAAACAGAGCGGAGACTGAGCTGGGCCACTCCGCTCTGAGCTGAACAGACTGCCACAAGTGGAACTGAGCCTTGCACAATAATCATTTGCTACAATCATGGGGTCATCAGCCAAAATTGAGCACTCTCTGCCTTATCTCAGTATTAAAATCGTTTTTTATGCCTAGCATTTCCTGCACAAATGTCTACTGTGTTTTAGCAAGACTAAGAAGGTGTAAGAAATGTAGAGCTCAATACAAACATTTCTACAGCAGAGTTCATAGCTGAGAATATAATAGCTGTGTTTACACAGTGTTTGCATGAAAAGCCACACAACACTTTTCTTGGTTACTCAAAGGGTGAACACAGCTGTGACTGAGCAGTGGAACTATTTCACAATAGCTCTAGTTAAAAGATATCCATAGTAACCAATATTTCTCAAATGTCTGAGGTCCTGGAATACTTGTTACAAGATGGAAAATAATGTCCCACAACAAAATAAGAACAAGGTGTTAAAGTTGTAGGCAATATGGCTCTTAAATGGTACAAAAAAGTAACTAACATTTGGTCACAGAACACAAATTGAGCATGCTTTTAATCTACGGAAGTTCCCCCAATATGAATGCTGCATGGCATGTATGACGCTGCATGGCATGTGTGATACCGCAGTGTTCTCCCCAGGCTCTTTAAGCCAGGTGCTCCAGCCGGCTAATTGTGGTGAGCACCTGCCTGCCACCGGCTCTCCTCCCCACCCTCCTGTGCTGTAAACAGAGTTTTGCAGAGAAGAACAGGCCCTGCATTGCCCCTACGTGTCCTACCCAGCTAGAAAAGAAATCTGGGGAGTACACGGATACCGGATGCTGCATGGCATGTGCTATACTGTGCAAGGTGGCGGGGAACAGCTGTACTCTGACAAGTTTCTGTTGTGGCAATCTGTGCTGCAGGGAGAGGCTTTAGCTGACTTCAACTAAGGCTCGGCTCACACAGGCGACTGTTGGCATTCAGGAATGTTGGTTACCATTGGGATTGACCAATGCCTGCATTGAGATGAATGAGAGAGTTTACCGGTGACTGTAAAAATGTTGCGGTCCATCAACATTTTTGTCACGTTTATTGTAGCGTCCAACAGTCGTTGCATTTGACGTTTCAGTCATCTTCATGAGGCTCAAGAGAAGATGACGGAATGATGGGAGCCGATGCCAAACTCTTTTCTGCTCAGTAGCAGAAAAACTTTTACCATAGGTTAAACCCACCACCCGCAGAAGCCCGTGTGAACCGGCCCTAACCTAGGAAAAAAGTAATGCACAGAAAGAAAAACAAACTACCGCTCACAGCCTGCAGAGGAATAGGAAAACAAACAAAGTTTATGTTATTAGCAATTTTCTCCTTTATGTTTCCCCCTGCCCACTCATTCATGCTCTCCTATTCTACTCTCTACCTTGCCTCACTCAATTATTTTCTGCATATTTGAAATGTAAATGTTATCAACCACTTTTATTAAAAACAATGTACACATTATATTGTCTATGCACTTTTGGCACTACACGCCTTAATCTGTCATCCTCTAAACAGAGATGCACTCTGTCTTTGTCATTGCAGATATCTGTAATAATGAACCCTTCATAACATCAAATTACTCTGTAAAAGCTCTGAAGATGGGCGACTTGAAATGAGTGATACATTTAGTACTGTACAGAAATAGTAACAAAAAATAAACATGCACATAGATAAGGGTAGAGGCGCTCCACAAGACTATTGGTAAGCTGCTTCTCATACAAACACCTTTGCTGCTGTGACCAGGATAGATCCTTTCCACCTCAAAAATAGCCAGTCATGCAACATCACAGCGCCAGGGATTATGTTGGTTACAGCCAATCCAATCCACCTCCAGGGATAGCTCTTTCACATCTGCATTCCTCCTATGTGACTCAATGTACCAAACAGAGAAGCAGAAAGAATGTTCCCTCAGTGGATATATCAACTTTTATTTCTCCATGCAAGACACACCAATAAAAGATAACAGATAACTTACATCAGGAGGGTCCCATGCCAGTATAGGATCCCCTCTGGATATATCGCTTCCCACCCTTGTGGTACTCTGAACTTTAGGAAAGCAATCAGCAGTGTCCAGCCTGCTCTCGCCCCGACTAGTTTCGGCCTTCCGCCGTCATCAGGGGCGTCATTCCCTGATGACGGCGGAAGGCCGAAACTAGTCGGGATGAGAGCGGGCTGGACACTGCTGATTGCTTTCCTAAAGTTCAGAGTACCACAAGGGTGGGAAGCGATATATCCAGAGGGGGTCCTATACTGGCATGGGCAAGAAGGAAGGGGCGCTCTGAGACTTCTAATATTTCAAATGGAAGCTCCAATAGGAGAGGTCTCACCTTATTCAACTGTGGCCGGCACAGCATACACAGCCCCGGTAAGCATGCGTCCCTCTTAACCTAGCCGGGGACCGGGCTCTCTGCTCAAGCGTGGCGGATGTGACGTCACTCCTCACGGACCTCCTCACCGCTGTTGCTGGGGAGACCAAGCAGATGCCAGTAACACCCACAGGAGACACGCGGTGTAGGCGTCAATATTTCCGCATGGGATAAAAAGTATTTGATAAGATCCGCTATGAACGCGGTAAAGATGCGTTTATATGGCAGTTGCGTGATATCCACGCTAAAAAAGCCGCATAGGAAGGATTGAATTTGAAAAAAAACGCTATATACGCTGCTATAATTACGCTTACAAAACAGAAATTCAAAAGGTATAAAAATTTATTTTAAAAGACAACGCGTTTCACAGAGGTACATCCTCTGCTTTATCAAGTCATTTATCATATTATATTGTCCACAGTTCATTATATAACGAACTGCAACCAATCAGCTCTGTGTGGGGCGGGGGGAGGGTTAGAAAATTACCATATTGATCCTAAGACAAGGATCTGTTTCACATAATGCCCTAAATAGAAGGGCAGGATATACATTGCACAAAGCACCTCAGTGGAAAGTGCCCATTATGTTGATCAGAGGATACTAGAAAATAAGGGGACCCACATACCACCAAATTACCGTCCGTGTGCAAGTAACCATCAGTCCCAGAGGGAGGAAAAAGCAAGAACAAGAAAGGGGAACAAAAGGGGAAAAAACCTGTGCATTGTATGTCCCCAATATATAAGAGATGGAATAAATATACTGTTTATCCTCACACAATGCCCATAGGTTACATCCAACCAATCTGTACCACATGAAAACCAATACAAAGTACATACACATACCATAGATTCCATTTGTAATCCCAAAGACATTGGCCCCAAGTATAACTCTACTCCAACTAATGTACTATTGGCTGCAGATGGCTCATTTCTTCTAGACATTTATTCAAGCCCCCTGGTTCCAAAGTCCCCAACTTTAAATAGCCGCGTATATAGCGGTTTTTTTCAAATTCAATCCTTCCTATGTGGCTTTTTTAGCGTGGATATCACGCAACTGCCATATAAACGCATCTTTACCGCGTTCATAGCGGATCTTATCAAATACTTTTTATCCCATGCGGAAATACTGACGCCTACACCGCGTGTCTCCTGTGGGTGTTACTGGCGTCTGCTTGTTCTCCCCAGCAACAGCGGTGAGGAGGTCCGTGCTTATTCCTACAGTGAACTATCCCAGGGAGCAGCCAAGCAACAAGTGGCCTGATCGCACTAACTCTGGGGAACTTTCACTACCCTACATGCACTTTGTTCTATACTGGCATGGGACCATCCTAATGTAAGTTATCTGTTATCTTTTATTGGTGTGCCTTGCATGGAGAAATAAAAGCTGATCTATCCACTGAGGGAACATTCTTTCTGCTTCTCTGTTTGGTGCATTGAGTCACATAGGAGGAATGCAGATGTGAAAGAGCTATCCCTGGAGGTGGATTGGATTGGCTGTAACCAACATAATCCCTGGCGCACCCAGTAGAGAAAACAGCAAACCTGGCACCAGTATGCAGTAATCCAATATTCCTTTTAATCCAGCAAGTACACGCAATACATTAGGAGCACAAAGAGGTCGGCCTCTTTGTGCTCCTAATGTATTGCGTGTACTTGCTGGATTAAAAGGAATATTGGATTACTGCATACTGGTGCCAGGTTTGCGGTTTTCTCTACTGGGTGATACTGAAGTGTACATAACCTAGAGCACAGTGGATTGCAACCAAGATCCAGCGGCTGTATCCAGTCTATTGAGTGCCAGTTTTACTGTTTTTTTCTTCTTTAATTGCAAATAATCCCTGGCGCTGAGATATTGCATGACTGGCAAAAAATAAACATGCATTTTCTATATAACGCCAATACAAACATGTACCGGTATAGGTCTGTCCAAAATATAAAGAACAACATAAGTTTAAAAACAACTTACCAAATACAGAAGAAAGGTATGAAGACCTGTTCCAAGTCCCACAGAGGACAAAATTCCTAAGCCTACCCAGTAGGCACACCATAAAAATTTCTTCTCAATATACTGTACATACTGCAAGACAAAGATTACAATAAAAATGATCTCTTCCACTACGCTTATAACACAAAATCACAAGATTTAGGACTAGTAAAAAATAGAATGGATGAAAAACCTAAACCTGTTATCTTCCTTCTTTAAAAGATACCCGAAGTGACATCTGACATGATGAGATAGACATGGGTGTGTACAGTGCCTAGCACACAAATAACTATGCTGTGTTCCTTTTTTTCTTTCTCTGTCTGAAAGAGTTAAATATCAGGTATGTAAGTGGCTGACTCAATCCTGACTGACAGGAAGTGACTACAGTGTGACACTCACTGATAAGAAATTCCAACTATAAAAACACTTTCCTAGCAGATAACGGCTTCTGAGAGCAAGAAAGAGATAAAAAGGGGAATTTATTATCAATGAGGGTCACACTGTAGTCACCTCCTGTCTGAGTCAGGACTGAGTCAGCCACTTACATACCAGATATTTAACTCTTTCAGGCAGAGAAAGAAAAAAGGAACACAGCATAGTTATTTGTGTGCTAGGCACTGTACATACACATGTCTATCTTATGTCACATGTCACTTCGGGTATCCTTTTAAAAAAAAGTTACTTTGACCCGTTTACCAAAACAGACCCTGTAGTGGTTAATTGTGTGCTAAAAACGTAGTACTCAGACTCAATACATTACTCCCAACCCATGCGTCCACTGCAATGTGGATAGTCAGGGATTGCCAAAGGCATGGCCAGGAATAGGCAAAACTGAGGCTAAAAGTCTAAAGGCCTATTTCCACTAGTTTTGCATCAGTTCTGCATCAGTTTTTCTGCGTTCAGATTTCTGGATGTGGCTATTGAAACAACAAGTTACACATAAAAACTATACTAATAGAATTAGAAGTCACATGACTATGCTTTGTATTTCTAATTCGGAGTGCGGCGTTGTGCAGTTGGGGAGTATCAATGTTAAGAATTTGAGGGAAATAAAGCGAAGGTCAGACACAAGCATCAGATTAGGAATAGTGAACAGGTAAGGTTAGAGAAGGGAATAGAAGTTAGAGTCAGGCATTTCAAAGGTAAAAGTTAAAGGGATACTGTAGGAGGGTCGGGGGAAAATGAGTTGAAGTTACCTGGGGCTTCTAATGGTCCCCCACAGACATCCTGTGCCCATGCAGCCACTCACCGATGCTCAGGCTCCGCCTCCGGTTCACTTCTGGAATTTCAGACTTTAAAGTCTGAAAACCACTGCGCCTGCATTGCCGTGTCCTTGCTTCCCCTGGATGTCACCAGGAGCGCACGGTGCAGGCACAGACCATACTGGGCCTGCGCAGTACGCTCCTGGTGCCATCAGTGGGAGTGAGGACACGGCAATGCAGGCGCAGTGGTTTTCAGACTTTAAAGTCTGAAAATCCAGAAGTGAACTATAGGCGGGGCCGGAACATTGGGGAGCGACTGAGCGGGCACAGGATGTCTGTGGGGGACCGTTAGAAGCCCGTGGTAACTTCAACTCATTTTCCCCCGACCCCCCTACAGTATCCCTTTAATGTTGAGCCAACAATGAAGGGTTAAGATCAGGGAATATTAGGCAGGGGAAAAGGCACTTCAAGATTATTTGGATTAATAGTCTAGACTTGATATCTTATGCCACAGAATAGGTTGGCACTTCATAAATCAATAATAATAATAATAATAATAATAATAATAATAATAATGATGATGATGATGTTAATACCACAGTGCCAGCTTATTACACAAAATGAATTGGCCCCTTTGAGGAACTAGTTTAGATGTCAAATCAAAGCGGATGATAAAAATTTGAATTTCTTTATCTCTAGTGTCTGACTAAACCAAAATATATATATTTGTTCATTTTTAAATATTTGTGGAAAGGCATCAACATACAGATAGAAAGTGAAACAGTGGTCATACCTGTTGATGTGCTCCTTCAATGTAATACGCCACTGTAAGAATTGAAAACAGAAGCAATGATGACCCCACTATCCCACGGCGTTGCCACAATCTAGGGAGAAAGAAAATATAGATATTTATCAGATCTTAATTCATAAATAATGATACTTCAAGAGCACGTTGCACAATATGTTTACTATAATTACACAAATTCAGATGTGCTTTGTTATCTCAGGATGCATTATTCAAATACCTTTTATTTTTTCATTAGCAGACAAATAACAGGATTGGTACACTATATATTACTTTTTCCCCCCTTTGTTGCTGTCGCTTAAAAAGGTAGTAAAAATCTGGCAGGTTTTGGACTGATCCATCTTCTCATGGGGAATTCTCAGCATTTCCCTTATTTTTTACAAAACCAATCATTGGAAAAGATCTACGGTATACAAAGATGTCAGCCAGCTTCCCAAGTATCTTGCACACTCTTTTGGCAGTTGGACTGAGCAACCGATGTTCAGCAAGTCCTTTTGAAAATAAAGAAAACCCTGAGATCCCCCATGAGGAAATGGACTAGTCCAGAACCTGTCAGATCTGTACTATCTACTGTAAGTGGTGGCAACATATGAAAAAAAGTAATTTTTTTTTTTATAATAGGTCCTTTAAGTTGTGATTTTTGTTGTTGGAGTCATATCTGCTTAGGCCACAAGCCTTATGTGGCATTTAAAAGCCAGTACAATATTGACATAGCAAGGCAAACACAGCCACACTTTATAAACGAGTACTACACTGTACTGGGTTACAAACTGTAAAGTCTTTAAGTTTCTCTAAAGTCAGGTATCTCATCTAATCCATCTGACCTTTAAAAGTCAACACACATTGTAAAATAGTGTGGCTCAAATTCTTCATGGAGTGTATACAGTTCTCATGAGGCTTCACAGTTTGTTGCCACACCAATGCATTAGCAAAGCAAAATTTACGGTATTTAAGGTTACTAAAATTTTGGCAGTACCAGTACCTCCACTGCCTGCAGCTCCGGTATCGGGTCCCGTTAGTTTGGCCAGTCTGCGCAAGTGAAGTGCTCTCTCTACGTAACTCTCCAGCGGCCGTTGAATATGTAGAGAGCGCACTTCCACTTGCGAAGACTGGCCGAACTAATGGGACCCAATACTGGAGCTGCAGGCAGTGGATGACGCAGGCGTGGGAGTGATCCGTGCACATGGGGCTGGAGGAAGCCCAGGTATGTATAAATCTTTTATCTAGGTTCATCTCTGGTACACTTTAAAGTACCGTAGAATCCAATATCTTTTTGAAGTGTGCAAATCTTGATCTCAATTTTATCCCTTTCCTTCCATTTTACAGTATAGGATGACAGAATGAAAACAACCTTCCAACTCCTTGTTGCTAAAATAGTTATCCTACCGGCCTTTGTCCCAAAGCCATGTTATCTACAAAAAATGATACCGATTCTCCACCAGGTTGCAATACTGTTAATAACAGAAGCAGATGTATTGCATGGATCTATGCCATACCTAGTTCAGAAGGATCTAGGCATATGAGATCAGTCCAATTGTAACACAGAACATTCTTGTTTTGTTTACTCAAAGGCTGTTTTTCTTTTTCTCTGTACATTTACCGTAATAAAAATCTGACAGCGGGAGAGCAGAGTGTGCAACAACTTTTCACTCAGTGCAATAAAGTGATGAGGCAAAAAAGCATTGAAAGTAATTCAAGGAAGAGAGAGCAGAGGCCGGCACTGCATGCTAAATTTTTATTCCAAAACAGCAAACTAACATATGAGTAAATGACTAGCAAAATGCACAGCTAGTGGGTGCCCAGACAATGGCCATCTGCTCTCTCTCTTTTCCCTAAATGACATGTCTGCTTTGCTTTACCAGAGCACACATGCTACGTGCATGACATATCTGTATGTAAAATGGACGGATTGTGAATTTCAATGGAACACTATTGCGAATTGTAATTGTAAAATGTAAACTCTCCCTGGCAAAACGTTACGCATCTTTTTGTATCTCACACTCGACTAATGTTTGTATACTTGCTACAGCCTTCACATCATTGACAAATAAACCGCACTAAATTTTTGCAGCAGTGCCAAGTTTGCTTATGTCTCCTGTTAAATGTGATAGGCTAAAAGGTGTTTTTTTTTTATATACATACATATGCACAGGGCGAGATACTGGTTGCTTGGCAGTTTGAAACAGACGTTCTACAATGCAACAAGGTTCACAGAAAGGAAACTGTCACAACATCACACTGTGGGAGGGGTTTCACCACAATATCAGCAACACAGACCGCCTTGATCTATTTGTGGAAAGGTTCTGTTTCTAATGGGAAAGGGTGTATCAGCTACTGATTGGGATGAAGTTTAATCCTTGGTTGAAGTTCATCTTTAAAGTCTCAATTACAGTACAACCCTCAAGCCACCAGTAACTGTCTCCCCACAGTTTAGAGACCATCACTAGCTAGCACAAAGTTTGCTCTTTTACCAGCCTTCTGACCACTAGATGGCAGTGCACTGCCCCACTGAAGGGAAACATTGTCTTCTTCCATTTCAATATACAAGCCTTCAACAGTACAAAACCACTGTAGAAGGAGGTAGGTTTTGGAATAGGAAGAAAAAGGGTGGGGGGGGGGGGGGGGGGAAGTGTTCATAATAGATATGCTTCACTTTAACAATGATGGTGTACATTAAAAGTCAACTTCATCTGTAATAGCCTAACTGGTTCATTTGCTTTCTTCATAACTTTGGCCATACCTAACTGTAAACTAGAGATGAAGCCAAATATGCTCATGCCCCTCCATGAAACTGACAAAAATTGTTGGCACCCAGTATTGGTTATTCTGTTTTTAACAAAAAATAAGACTTTGCTTTAGAGTTTAGATTAAAAAAAAACTGTGTAGACATACATATATTTGTGTGTTCTGCCACCAATGCTTATGCATGTGGAATTGTGTACAGTTTAGGTAGCATTACACAGCATAACCAAACTGTTTCAATCTTTATATTAACTCCACGGATTAGTCATTCATCTTTGTCGCTTGAAGTGTTTTTGCTGAACTAACGAGCTTCCAGTTGCAAAGTCCTGAGATAGATAGTCCTAATAGTTGCCACGTCATCTGTAAACTTCAGATAATAAGCCCTTGAGCTAGAAAAAGGAGATTGTGAGAAATTAAGCACTCATTTCAGGCACAGTTTTGCTTATGAACTGCCTGGGCTGTTTTTGCAGTCTGCTTTGCATGACCAATATGAAGCCGGATGCTCTGGCTTAATCTACGTATGAGCTTTGCATACAACTCGGCAGCTAGTTTGCTAAAGCCTGTGGCTTATTGAACTTATATACATGGCATTTACTGGTACTTTCACCAGAGACTACTATTCCTTTGCACGTCATTGACCATTAAAAGCAGTTTGCTTGTGTGCTTGCATGATACAATTGTACACTCTGGTGCTGGGCTTCAGGCGTCATTTTCCTATAGCCCTTCTGCCTGAATCTACCGAGACTCCCGCAGCCTGGAACTGCAAAGGTACAGCCGGTGAAGTGGCGCAGTATCCGTGGGAAGATGCAACGCCAGTTCACCTACTGGGGGGCAATATCTGCGGCAGTGTAGCCTGCCCTGCATCATCGGGCCGGATGAGACAGCCATGCGGGCCAGGTAAGGCCCGCAGGCGGTAGTTTGCCCACCTGTTACAGACACACATTTTCAAAAACACTGGATACAGCAAAACAGAAAGATTTATTCAACAGTACGTTACTAAATTATTGTCTGTATTAAGATACGTACTTTAAGCTCCATTCCTTCAAGGTTATCAGGGTTTCAAGAAAAAAATACTGCAAGGTAATTAATGGCTTCCTCCAGAGAACAATACTCTGACGTTCTTCTCGGTCCCTTCTCTTCTTTTCATTCACAGAAGGATCTAAAAAGAAGCACGCAATCTTTATTTAAAAAATACTTATTGATGTCCCCATCCAGGCATTACAATTCACAGTACACTCACAAAAGGGATAATTTATATGAAACAATATCTGTGTCTTCAGAATTTACAAACTTTTGGGTTTAGTTAGACTCTGTTTTTCAACCTCACATCCCCATGCTGGTGTTGATAGAAGCATATCTATCTCTCCTTGCTCCACCTCTGGTCCCCGCATCTCCCAGACAGCTTCTGAACTGGCCACTAGAGCTCCAAGCTCACTGTTATGTGACTGCAGCGAGCCTGCAGTTCTAGCGGCCAGTCTCACTAGTTGCAGGGTAGACGCATGGATGCAAGCTAGAGCGAGGACAGCTTGCTATGCATTCACCAGCATGCTCTGCATAGGGGGACCCCATCTTAGTATATAACTCATGTATAAGAAAACTCACCCACTTTAAACGAAATGGTTGGTTTATCCAAGGTGATATACAATCGTAAACAGTGCCATAGGAAAAATACCTGGGCTCTGGCTAAATCGGATTCTGCTACGACGTGTCAGAAAAGTCCTGCTTCTGGTGTCTAACTGACCAATTTTATACTTTAAAGAGACTCTGAAGTCTCCCTATAATGAGGTTTTTAGTTTAAAAACCTCATTAACATTATAGTCCGACCTAAAACGCAGCAGAACCGCGGCTGAAAAACCCCTCGATCACCCCAAACTCACGGGGGTACATGGAGGCAACTTCCGCATAGAGGCAGCGCAGCTCTGCCTCTATGCGCGTCAATCAGCGCCGATCGCCGCCTATCCCCGCCCTTCTCAGTCTTCCTTCGCTGAGAGAGACAGGGGAGAGGCGGAGATACACGCTGATCGACGCGCATAGAGGCGGGAGCAAAATCCACGACCAAGAACGTTTCAGCACGTCATCGATTCGCCAACAGGAAGTGAGCGTCACTTCCTGCTTTGTCTGCTACCAGACAGGGATTACCGCATACTAACGTGGGAATCCCCAAAGGCCTGTTTTTGGCAGTGCGGTGCAGCCGAGGCTACCGCCAATATTCACTATGAAACCGGCCTGAGGCATAATCCTATTCCTCTGTATTAAGGCTGGAAACTTTTCCCATCACCAATAAATCATAAGGTTCTGTAACTATAAATGAATGTCTCTGGACTTCCATAGTAACTGATTTCTGTATTAGAACATCCTCCATCCTGACCGGGCCCGCTAACCAATATGACGCATTACATAGGCCTCTGGGCAGGAGCGCCTCTAGCCATTTTGTCACTCGCGAGAAAACCTGTGGCGTTCCCAGCCCCCACCCCCCAATGAAAAATAGTAATGCGGCAGCGTTTCAGTAGAAAATAATCGTAATGCGGCAATGTTTCACCAGAAAATAATCGTAATGCAGCAGTGTTTCACCAGAAATTACACTTCTTGCTGCAGCGTTTCACTAGAAAATACACATAATGTGGGCAGCTTTTCACCAGAAAATACACATAGGCAGAGCTCCTCTCCCCCCCTCCCCCTTCCCATTAGTTCCCCCTAATATCCACAAAGTAAAGGAGAAGAAGCCGGCACCATCAAATGTATCTAATGCTCTTTATTCGAAGCCTTGCTCCTCTTTTTCAAGCTGGTAATGCACAGCAAAGCTTGAAAAAGAGGCGCAATGCTTCGAAACGTCCAATGCTGTATGCATATTTAAGAGATAAAGAGCATTAGATACATTTGATGGTGCCGGCTTCTTCTCCTTTATTTTGTGGATCCGGAGTGTTGCTGGACAAGCCAAGGCACGTCACCACTGATAAAATATAGGGGAGTACTCCACTACTACCACTACAGGTTCCACCCTAATATCCCTAATACCTGCCTGCACCTTTAAGAAAAAAAAAACATTTACTCACCTGCAGAAGACTCTGCTCCTTCCTGTGCCCAGCAGCTCCCCCAATGATCTTCGTGCAGTAACTGCGGCTGCAAAACTCCCGCGCTGATAGAGCAGGGCTATGTGAAAATTGCACCCGAAGCCCTGCAATGGAGACAAATAGTTTCCAGTGCAGGGCTTCGGACGCCATTTTCCTGTAGCCCTGCTCTGCTTGCCAGAACCCACAAACTCCACAGGCTGCAGAAGTGAGCTTACGGGCTGCGGCCAGTGAACTCGTGCGGCGTCTAATAGACGCCTCAAGCCAGTTCACCACCTGGGGACACACCATCGGGCAGGGGGGTAGACGCAGTCCCACCCCCCATGCCTCACCTGCACAGCACTAGTGACCACCTGGTCGGCCTGGTGGACCAGGCGCCTCTGCAAGAGTCAGAAGGAGGCACAAAGGGGAACACAAGGAGTCACAAAGGAGGACAAAAGGAGTCACAGGGGGACTAAACGAGGCACAATAGGGGACAGAATGAGGCACAAAGGGGGGCAGAAGGAGGCACAGGGGGACTGAAGAAGGCATACAGCGGGACATAGGGAGGCACAGAATGAGGTATGAAGGTCAGAAGAAGTCGAAAAGGAGGACAGAAGGAGGCACACAGGGGGACAGAATGAGGCACAATGGTGGACAAAAGGAGGCACAATGGTGGACAAAAGGAGGCACAATGGTGGACAAAAGGAGGCACAATGGTGGACAAAAGGAGGCACAATGGTGGACAAAAGGAGGCACAATGTGGGAAAGAATGAGACACAAAGGAGGGCTGAAGGAGGCACAGGAGGATTGAAGGAGGTACACAGAGGGGCAGCGGGAGGTACAGGGGGACAGAAGAAGGCATGATGGCCAAAAGGAGGCACAAAAGAGGACAGAAGGAGGCACAAAGGGACTAAAGGAGGGGGCACACAGGGGGATAGAAGGAGGTACCAAGTGGGGCAGAAGGAGGCACAAAGTGGGGCAGGAGGCAGCACAATGGGGACAGATTGAGGCACAAAAGGGCACAAAAGGGGACAAAAGGAGGCGCACAGGGAGCCTGAAGGAGGCGCACAGGGAGCCTGAAGGAGGCGCACAGGGAGCCTGAAGGAGGCGCACAGGGAGCCTGAAGGAGGCGCACAGGGAGCCTGAAGGAGGCGCACAGGGAGCCTGAAGGAGGCGCACAGGGAGCCTGAAGGAGGCGCACAGGGAGCCTGAAGGAGGCGCACAGGGAGCCTGAAGGAGGCGCACAGGGAGCCTGAAGGAGGCGCACAGGGAGCCTGAAGGAGGCGCACAGGGAGCCTGAAGGAGGCGCACAGGGAGCCTGAAGGAGGCGCACAGGGAGCCTGAAGGAGGCGCACAGGGAGCCTGAAGGAGGCGCACAGGGAGCCTGAAGGAGGCGCACAGGGAGCCTGAAGGAGGCGCACAGGGAGCCTGAAGGAGGCGCACAGGGAGCCTGAAGGAGGCGCACAGGGAGCCTGAAGGAGGCGCACAGGGAGCCTGAAGGAGGAGCACAGGGAGCCTGAAGGAGGAGCACAGGGAGCCTGAAGGAGGAGCACAGGGAGCCTGAAGGAGGCGCACAGGGAGCCTGAAGGAGGCACAAAGGGAGCCTGAAGGAGGCACAAAGGGGACAGAAGGCGGCACAAAGGGGACAGAAGGTGGCACAAAGGGGACAGAAGGCGGCACAAAGGGGACAGAAGGCGGCACAAAGGGGACAGAAGGCGGCACAAAGGGGACAGAAGGCGGCACAAAGGGGACAGAAGGCGGCACAAAGGGGACAGAAGGCGGCACAAAGGGGACAGAAGGCGGCACAAAAGGGACAGAAGGCGGCACAAAGGGGACAGAAGGCGGCACAAAGGGGACAGAAAAAAGAACAAAAGGGGGGCAGAAGGAAGCACTGGGAGACAGTAGGAGGCACAAAGGGGGGCAGAAGTATGCACAAAAGGGGGACAGAAGGAGGCAAAAAGGGGGGACAGAAGACAGTAGAGGGGGACAGAAAGAGTTACAGGGAGACAGAAGAAGGCACAAAGGGGCACAGGAGGCGGCACAGGGGGGACAGAGGAAGGCACAGGGGGACAGATGTGGCACATGGGTATTGAAGAGGTACAAAGAGAGACAGAAGGAGGCACAGGGGGAAACAAGGAGGCAGAGTGGGATTGAAGGAGGGGCAGAGGTAGTACAAGGGGGCAAATAAAGGCAAAGGAGACATAAGGAGGCACAGGGGGACAGAAGGAGGCACAAAGGGGCACAGGAGGAAGAAGAGGTGTCAAGGGGGGCTGAAGGAGGCACATGGAGACAGAAGGAGGCACAAAGGGAGACAGAAGGTCAAACGGGGTCAGACAGACATGGGACTGAAGGAGGCACATGGAGACAGAAGGAGGCACAAAGGGGGAAAGAAGGATGCACAAGGCACAGAGGTGGCAGCTGCCTGCAACTTACGCTAAGTAGATGCAGCAGAAGCAAGTAACAGGACACACACGGGGTGAGGCTTAGTCTGGGGGGTGGGGCTTAATTTGGGGGCAGGGCTTAATCCAGCAACAAGGCACCCCCCCAGGACCAATGGCACTCCAGGCAATGGCCTGTACTGCCTATGCCTAGAGATGCCCCTGCCTCTGGGCATTACTCAGACTTACCCACTTCTAAATGCCTCTGGAAAGTGAGGATTAGGAATGGTCAATGAAATGTTAATAATTCTGAGTTGATGTAAATGAATGCAAATAATTGCTGCTTGCAAATAAATGCCTGAGAACTATAAAATATCATACAAAAAAATAGGAAATAGAAAAAGTAGGATGTGAGAGTTAGTTATTAAAAATAAAAGAAATCAAAGCTTTACTATCACAGATCTTTTGACACATGCATCTTATTTCAAAAGGCAGGCCTGCAATGCTGCAGAAAATCCCTGTGATTACTATAGTTACAGACAACATCTAATTAAAATGATCATCTGCTGATCTGACATCAGGTCTAGCATGGCTATTATTCTGCCCTTGCAGTGAGATGTGCTGGACTGATCTGGGCTGTCAGCACAGAACGTTTCCTCCTACACAGTGCAGCTCACTAGTTCCAGCAGGCCATTGCAGCACTGTGACAAGAGTAGCAGGTCTTTTGTTTGATTTACTTCACACAAACATTTTTCTAAGCTTCACTGGTTTTCCATTAACAAAGGTTTCATTTTCCTTCAAGAGGTGTTTCATTCAAGCAACCTGTGGAAGCCAGAGCTGCTGAATGCCACACAATATGCTAATCTATAATAAATTTTAACATTTGTAAGGAAATACCTGTAAAGCTCCCATTGTGTTGTTCCTTAGAGACTCCAACACGCCTTTGCTCACAGTCAGTGCCATTCTCTGCCATTTCATATGTCAGCTGAACTTCAGAATCTTAGAAGGAAAAAGAGAACACTGTCATAAAAGCTTGTCAAGCACTAGGTCCGATTGTGCTAAACACAGCCTAAGAAAACACAGATTTACATAAAAAGCATCCATATCTTCTCTATATATTGCAGCATTAAGCACCATAAATAAGTTCTTTATATGTGCGTTCTTGCTGGCTGCACTCCAGCCAAGCAGACGGGAGAGCAATCAGTTATGAAAAACATTGTGCAATAACCTAATTTCAACACAGCAAATGTTGGAACACAGTGAGTGGGATTTATTCCGGGATGCATGGAGAGTAACTTGAAATATCAGACACTTAATACTCTTTACAGGAAGGGTGTGTAAATCCCTGCAGTACACCAAACACTCAATGCTTTCCAGTGAAGTGAAATACAAAACTAGCTGTTATAAACGTAGAATGTCATGCAAACAGAAAAACTATTCTATCCTGTGCTTTACTGCACAGGAATCATCGAGCTTAGCAAGCTAACCTAGAGAAAAGCAAAGATGCACAAGAACACAAGTGTACTCTAAAGTAGTATAGGAACTCTATGAATTGTGCAGTTTAGTCTTTTTTACGTGCAGTGTTTACCACATGCCCACTTGCGTTTGTCAGGACATCTCCAGTATGCTTTACAGCAGCTGCTCTCAGACTGTGAGGCACAAGAGCAGGGGGCTGACACAGCAGACCGGAAACCAGCTCAATGAAATGAACTCTCTGACAGCCTGTGTGCTTTCCTATTGGTTACTCCAAACCTATGACTTTTGCAGATGGACCAACAGTAATGCAAAAGAAGGTGGGAAGCTGATGCTAGCATAATACAGAAGTGTAGTTTTGAAATACTACTGCTGGATACATAATTTGATGGCACCTTTAAAGCTTTACCAAGAAATAAAAATGTGCTTGTTAACCATAAACTTCAAGAATAACTTAACGACTGTGGCCAGTTTTTCTAACCCATACATTGGGCATCTTAACCAGTTCACCCCCAAGGGTTTTTATCCTAACGGACCAGGGCAATTTTCAGTTGTCAGTGCTCCTCCCTTTTATTCCCTAATAACTTTATTACTACTTATCACAATAAAATGATCTATACCTCATTTTTTCTGCCACCAATTAGGCTTTCTGTGGATAGTACATTTTGCTAAGAATTTTTTTTATTCTAAATGCATTTTAATGAGAAAAACAGAAAAAAAATCATTTCTCAGTTTTCAGCCATTATAGTTTTAAAATTAAACATTTTCCTGTGGATAAAACAAACACATTTTATTTGCCCAGTTGTCCCGATTATTAAACCGTTTAACTTATGTCCCTATCACAATGTATGGCGACAGTATATTATTTTGAAATATAAGTGTTATTTTTCTGTTCTGTTTTTTTTTTCTGGACATACCCTATGTAATAAATTAAAATTAATTTCCCCCCATAAAATATAGAATAAAAAAGCTGAGTCCCTAAGGCAACTATTTTTTTTATTTTAAACTGATTTTCTTTTTTGTACAAGTGTTTTTTTTTGGGGGGGGGGGGGGGGGGGGGAGGGTTGGAAGTGTAATTTTATTAATGATGTGTATATACTTGAAAATGTATGTATTTTGTAGGTGTAGTATACTTTTTGGCCACAAGATGGCGCTAGTGAACACGTTATAGGAAGTGTTCACTTTTTTTTTTTTTTTTTTACTACACTTTAATTGTCACATTTCCTGTTTTTGTGAATGGACGTAGCCGCTGTTCGCGGTCACGTCCATTCACTCCAGGCACTGCGATTGGGTAGAGGACCGTTCGGTCTTCTTCCCCAATCACCCAGCACGGGATCCCGACGGAAACAGCGGCGGTAGCGGCGCGCACACAGGGCGGTAGCAGCGGCGGGAATGCGCGACGTATTAAAACGTCATGTTGCCGTTAATAGCGGTAAGCATGATGTTTTAATACGATAGGATGCCGTTAAATGGTTAAAACAAGTTTTGCCTGCTAAATATCACCAGTTGCTTTCTCCAGAACAGTCTGACTCCCACTTACTTCTATAGGATGTTACTGTCTGATGCATAAAGGGCAAACACTTAACTCCGATAGTAAATTTAACTGCTATTGCACTATCACTATACCTAACCCTATTCTCCTGCAAGCTCTCCCTCTGTTGATGCCTTCCCCCAGCTGAACAATCTCACTTAAAGAGGAACTCCAGTGAAAATTATGTAATAAAAAAAGTGCTTCGTTTTTAAAATTATGTATAAATGATTTAGTCAGTGTTTGCCCATTGCAAAATCTTTCTTCTCTCTGATTTACATTCTGATATTTATCACATGGTGAAATTTTTACTGCTGGCAAGTGATGTCACTGGAAGTACCTGCTGCTTGCTTTTTTGGTAGTTGGAAACAGCTGTAAACAGCTATTTCCCACAATGCAATGAGGTTCACAGTCAGGAAACTGCCAGGAAAATGGTCCTCTCAGTCTTCTGTGGGAGGGGCTTCACCACAATATCAGCAGTGAAAGAGTTCAATGTGATGCCCCGCTCAACCTTGATATTAGTAACAGAGCTGGAAACAGGTAACTCATTCCCTAAACCGTAAATTCTCTAATAAGGTGAAGTTCCGCTCAATGGTCCAAAAAAAAAAAAGAAGAAGTATCAAAAGCTTTATTGAATACAGGTCACACGGCATAAAAGTTCACTAACATGTTTCGGACACACACTGGTCCTTAGTCATAGCATGAATCCAAGTTAAAACAATGAGATTAAATACAGAAAACCACACCCTTGTTTCAACTTGTTTCACAACAAAAATTGTTTGAAAATTGTGCTGCATAAAAGACCGCTGTTGAGCGTGTGTATGGGGCTTAAGACTTAAAATACATGAACAGTTGACCTTCTTATCCATCTGCCCTGAGCTGAGAAGTTATATTCTGACAGAAAAATGTTTATGACTGTAATTAGCTTATCAGTGATGTTTACTATATTGCTGACAAGCTACCAACATGACAGAAGCTGACACCTCCATGTCTAAAAATGAACTCTTTCATACAGCAAAATAAAGCAAGTAAAACCGCCTGGTTATTAATAGGTTTTGTACTATACACACATATGTTTATCTAATCATGTCACATGTTGCCTCAGGTACACTTTAAGCTGGCCATGCACTTATAGATTGCCACCCAATTCCTACTAAAAACTGCACACCAATTTGGGATAGATTCCAGTAGGGAATGTATTGAAATTCAATTGAACTGCAGCATTGCACTGTTCGATGCAGTTCAACACTATCGGCTATCAATTTGCCACCCCCAGCCTACCCCACCCCACCAATCGACCTAAATCTTCCATCCTGTCAGATCTATATTTTTGATTCAAATAAATCAAAAGTGGATTGATTCAACATTTTAGAGAAATCTATTCCCCGCAGATTGATCTGCAGGAAATTGAACAGAGAATGGATAAGTGTAGGAGAACCTTTAGATTTATTTTATAAAATGATATATTGAATAGGAAAACTATCTTTTCGTTTTGTATAAAGCATATATGGTATATACTTAATAGTAACAAAACATTACATAACTAGGATAGTTTACCTGTAAATGTTTAGTGAGCAGCACACTAGTTTTCCTATGCTAAACAACAATTACCACTTTGTTCCAGTCACAGAATACAGAATTAGCCTGGGTCCAGCAGAGATGGCACAGAATATACCCTGTGTGCCTGTGACAACAGCATTAACCCACCCCATGTGTCCTGTAATGCAATAACTTCACACAACATTGCCCCAGGAGCATTATACTGAAATCCAACTCCAGAGGCAAGCAATCCTTTCTGAAAAATATTAAGTGTGGAAAATACATATTCAAAAACATACATATGGCTAATATATAACCAATACTTCCCAAAGGAGAACATGCACATGCATATTGTATGTGATTGTTGAATTATCTTAACATGCACAATTAGGCATAAGCAAAAGATCAGACACAGACAAATAAGTACGGCTTGTGACTTGTGGCACCAGGGACCCACAATGCCTGGATATTTCCTATACCTTCATTGCTGAGTGGTGTGAGAAAAGATGGCATGCCTAAGCACAATCCTTGGAATGTTGGAGAGCTGCTGTCCGACAGCATACCTTGCTTTAACATTAGAACCGTTTCATTTTCTTCAGAAATACAATGCTTTACTATTATACAATTTGTTTCTCATATACCGGTAGGTCCCATCACTGAACTGAACATAAGATGGAAAGAGGAAGTTAACAGACCGCACTGACCAGATCTATTATGCAGAAAACTGATCGCACGTCAGCAATGTTTCCTCAAGAAAAGCACACTGCGAAAAGCTTACATGGAGAGGTAAGGTGAAGCGGTCACTCAGTGGTAAACTCACAGTGTGCTCTAACATGGACGTGGAAAGGAATATGTATTATAATTACATCAATAATCAGACTGAAACATGGGGCAACTTAGCACATTCACAGACTTCCTTATCCTTTAAAGTGAACCAGAGGTGAACATAAACTGATGAGATAACGAATCTTGTATCTAACCTCCTATTCCTATTAAGTTTTTTTTTTTTTTTAAAGCTATCCCTCAGTTATATTTCCTGTTCAAAAACTTAAAAAGTAGATTTAATGTTTAATAGTCTCTGCAAAATGACACAGTCTTTCCATGTCCAAGAGCTAAAATATATGAACTATTGACCTTTATGTATTTTTTTTTTATCGATCCCCTGCACTCAGAAGCTGTTCTCTTCCAGGAAAGGTTTATTGCTGTAACTCCTTATCAGTAAGAGTTAAGCTGGCCATACACTACATAATTTTTTTTTTTGCTCGATTAGACAAACATATCTAATTGGGCTCAAATTGCGTTTGCCATTGACACCACGATTGACATTACACAATAAGCAATGGTGGTTCTGAAGAGAAACTGTCACTAGCATGCCTGAATGTTTAACAGAAGAAAAGGAACACAGCCTAGTTATTTGTATGCTTGGCACTGTACAAACATATGTCTATCTCAACATGCCACAGTTCACCTCAGGTACAATGTGTGACATGCATCTCCTAGAAGTAAGCTCACTTACACAAATTGAACTGCCACCAAATAAGTTGAATTACTGTTCTGAATTAACTTTCACAGAATAAGTACCTCTTGTAGAACTTGCACCCATGCTGGAGAAACTCTTCTCTGAGACTGAGATGAATGAGTCTCAGGTACACACTTCAAAGAAAGTACCTGAAAGGTAGTGGCGTGTGCATGTATATATCACAGACACGAAATATTTGCTGTAATGTAACCACACATACATGGAAGAAATCCATACTTGTACCACTTTTACCGTAAGTTAAAAGAGGGCTGCAATTTTCAAATTGCTAAAAATTTGCATAACCTGCTGTACAAAGAAGGTTATATTTTCTCACATGTAAAACAGAGGAAGAATGGTTTTACTTCTTCCAAGCTGTAACTTATCCATCCATGTATGCATCCCCAAAGTTCTCCCAGTATAAAATTCTACACAGAACCCTCTTAACACCAAAACAGATCAGCAGATCTTACACCATAGGTGTGGAGAGAATTAGGAATTTCAGACTGATTCGGCTTACTAAAGAAGAACTGTTATGAAAATCTTAAAATTTAAAAAAAACACATACAAAAAAGAAGTACTTTTCTTAAGAGTAAAATTAGCCATAAATTACTTTTCTCCTATGTTGCTGTCACTTGCAGTAGGTAGTAGAAATCTGACATTACCGACAGGTTTTGGGCTAGTCCATCTCTTCATGGGGGATTATAAGCATGGCCTTTATTCTTTATAAAGACATTCCCTGAAAATTATTAATACAAAGATGCTGGCCAGCCTCCCCGCTCGCAGCACACTATTTTGGCAGTTGGACGGAGCAACTGCCATTCACTAAGTGCTTTTAAAAATAAAGAAAACCATGAGAACCCCCCTATGAGAAGATGGGCTAGTCCAAATCTGTCGGTAATGTCAGATTTCTACTACTTACTTTAAGAGACAGCAACATAGGAGAAAAGTAGTTTATGGCTCATTTTACTTCTTATTTGTATGTGTTTTAAATTTTAAGATTTTTCCGGCAGTTCCTCTTTAAAACATTTATAATAACAATCCAGTATCTGTATAGGTCACAGTGTACTCTTTTACATCTCACATATATTGGATCGTAGCGAAGGACAATCTGAAATAACCACTGGGTACACATTATGAGATTTTATGGTCGATTTACTGTCAGATCGATTATTTCCACCATGTCCGATTTGCTTTCCGACCGATTTCCGAGCATGATTTTCCGATCGATTTCCTATTACAGTTAACGGAAATCGATTGGAAAGCAAATCGGAGATGTTGGAAATAATCGATCTGACAGTAAATCGACCATAAAATCTCATAATGTGTACCCAGCATCAGCCCTGAAGGAGACAACCCTGTTGACAATCCATAATGCTAGGTACACACAATGGGATTTTCTGGCAGATTTCCTGTCAGACTGATTATTTCTATATCCCATCTGATTTCCAATCAATTTTCAGTTCACTTCTATGGAAAATCGAACAGAAATGTTGGAAATAATCTATCTGACAGGAAATCTGCCAGAAAATCTCATTGTGTGTACTAGAGGCCTTTTTCAAGCTGGACTGATTACTACTATGGAAAACAAACCTTCGCGAGCCCTCAGACATGAGTGGCAGCTCTGTACTGCGCATGCACGAGTGTGCGCTTGCGCAGTACGTAGCTGACCATTTGAGAGAACTGGGGAGCACAAGTGCTTCAGAAGGCTCACGAAGGCATATCCAACAAGCTGGTTGTATAGCTGTAACAGGGGGTGACAGCACTAGAACGAGTGGTCCGTGAGTGGTCAACAGGATCCAGAGCCTTCGCACTCCATAGTAAGTCTCTTCCTTTGTCTTACCGCCCGGCCCCCTATGCCCTTCTGGTATGTTATTTACCGGTACTCGGCATTACTTATTTATAAAGCGCCAACATATTACACTGCGCTGGACATTAGTTTTGGTTACAGACAATATTTAGGGGTGACCTGATCAACAATGCCTCCATGACCTCCATGCAGCCATCCAGTTCCCTCGCTGTGGCTCCAGCTGATTCTGTTCTGTGTCCCAGCCTCCAGGCACCATGCGGCCAATCTTAAAGTAATGATGGCCACTCGTTTTCATTTACTTAGCTGCTTTTTTCTTGCCATAATACAAATTCTAACAGACTATTCAGTAGGACTATCAGCTGTGTATCCACCTGACTTCTCCACAATGCAACTGATGGTCTCAACCCCATTTATAAGGCAAGAAATCACACTTATTAAACCTGACAGGGCACACCTGTGAAGTGAAAACAATTTCAGGTGACTACCTCTTGAAGCTCATCAAGAGAATGCCGAGAGTGTGCAAAGCAGTAATCAAAGCAAAAAGGTGGCTACTTTGAAGAACCTAGAATATGACAGATTTTCAGTTCTTTCACACTTTTTGGTTATGTACTATACTTCCACACATGTTAATTCATAGTTTAGATGCCTTCAGTGTGAATCTACAACGTTCATAGACATGGAAATAAAGAAAAAAACTCTTTGAATGAGAAGGTGTGTCCAAACTTTTGGTCTGTACTGTATGTCACTTGTCTTCTGTGCATGCTGTCTACCGGGAATTGGTACTGTACTTTCCTTTCTAGCACATCTGGCCTGACGAGACTCCAGATCAGCTGGAGCAGCAGTGAGGAGGGATGGCTGCATGGTGGTCCCGGGTGTCTACACTGAGGACATCCTATATCATGCCAAGTATATAAAACTTACCAGAAGGGCACAGGTGGGCCAGGCAGTGAGTCAAAGGAGGACACTGGGGACACAGTAGGAGATGGGGGCAGAGGTCACATAGGACATCGGACAGAGGGAACAGGGTGCAGATGGCACAGAGGGGACACACACAACAGGGCACATGGGACACAATTGGGTACAGGGGGCAGATGGCACAAAGGGGACACAGTAGGGGACAGGAGCAGATGGGACACGAGGAAAGATGGTGCACAGGGGACACAGGAGGCAGATAGCACAGAGAGGTCACGGGGGGCAGATGGCACACATGGGACACCAGACAGGGGACATAGGGGGCAGATAAGACCCAGGAGGGCACCAGAGACACAGGCAAAGGAGGACAGAGGGGACACAGGAGACAGAGAATGACAAAGAGGGACAGAGGGGACAAAGGATACACAGGAGACAATGACACAGAGGGACAGAGAAGGACACGGTGACATAGGAGGACAAGGGGCAAAGAAGGACACAGGTGACAGAGACAGTCATCAGGGGGAGAGAGGAGACACAGGGCGACAAAGGAGGTCATAAAGTGGGCAAAGGAGGAATAGAGAATGACACGAGAAGTACAAAGGAGGCACAAGTTGGATACCAGGGAAGCATCATTGGGGGGGGGGGGAGAATTGAGGGGAGAAGATCCATAAGATGTCCCTGCACCATGGATGCACCAGGTTTAGTATATTTTTTTTTTTACCCTGGTTTTTGTCCTCTAAACCTAGGTGATTGATCAAGCAAAAAGTTGGAACTAGTACCACATAGTAATAAGAGTAATCATATAACGCTAAACGTAGGTGCGTCTTATGGTCAGGAGCGGCTTAAGGACCGAAAAATACGGTAATCAGCTTGCCTTAGCTACACCAACTGAGTTCATAATAAAAACGTGTGAATATATAATAAACTAAACTCCTCAATAGGTTTCAATACAGGAGTATACAGTGCTATAACCGTTATTTGTAAATGCATTTTTAAGAAAAAACATACATATTTTTGCATAACCATCACTTAGCTAATATTTCTTGCTCATATTTGCTCCCCTTATGTGAATAACTACTTCACCTGTATGATCGATTGTTATTTTGCCTTAATCAATTGTACGTTACATTTTCTTCTACTGCATGTAATAAAACTTTTGATAAAACAAACAAAACATATGAGCCCTGATGTAAAGCAGGCCATATTATCCATCTGTCATCTAGTGTAAATATAAGCTTCAAGCCAGCAAATTATGCGATGCTCATGTTATAAATAAAAACACTGCAGCTCTGTCATCATAAAACAGCTATCTGGCGGTTCCCATTTATACCATGCATGCTGAACAGAGATCAGCAATGCCAGTGCATAGTCTTTGCTTCAAGGTAGCATGGACTTTCATTTTACTGTGACACTTGGTGAACTGCTAGTGGTACAAAAAGACCCTTTCAACAGTTCAATAAGTGGATCTTATTCCACATCATAGAGCACAGTCATAAATTCCATGCGCAGATCCAGCTCCAGGCTTCATCTACCTGCGGCACACTTTAAAACAAGCACCCCCCCCATCCAGACATACAGGAAATGGTATGAGTGAACAATCATTAGCTCTCTGCACACACAACAAATGCTCCCAACAATCTGGAGCGCTGACAGTAATAAAAGCGAGTTGTCAAAAGTAAGCATCAGTTTCCACAAAGACTGCAGTATCTTTTGTACTTACAGTGTGTAGTTCATGCCTTCACAGTTCTTTCGTCCACCTACACCAGATAAGACGCAAGCAAACCCTTCATGCCACACCAGATTTTAAAGATAAAGGCAAATTTAGCTCTTAAAGCGGAATATAACCCCGCATTTCAACTTTGCTGTAAAACATTATTTACAGCATATTATATGCAACCAGCATTTTTTTTTTTACTAGACCAGCATTGGAAGGGATACACACAGAGCTTTAAAGTTCTGTGGAGAGAACTGCTCCCTGCAGCCGAAGTTTAGATAGGTACATTTAAGTAAACAGAATGTAACAAGTGTGGAATGTGACTCATTCACTCTGACTGTGCAGGAGCTGGAGGACAGCCAAAGAGTGTGTAACATTCCTCACTTGTTACATTCTGTTTACTTAAATGTATCTATCTAAACTTCGGCTGCGGGAGCAGTGCTCTCCACTGAACTTTAAAGCTCTGTGTGTAACCCTTCCAATGCTGGTCTAGTAAAAAAAAAATGCTGCTTGCATATAATATGCTGTTAATGTTTTAGAGCAAAGTTGAAATGCAGGGTTATATTCCGCTTTAACCTTTAAACAAGGGAGAACACAATCATATATAAATCAAGTCCCTTACTTCAAGGACTGACAAATTGTACCACTGTTTCTCATCCTCCATTTTCACAACTCACAGTTATTTTTATTGCTGTCAGTGCTTCAGACTGTTTGAGTATGTGTTTTGAGTGTAGAAAGATAATTGTTCGCACCCATGAAAAAGAGGGGGAAAAAAAAAAAAGTTGATTTTTACTTGGCTGCGGGCTTATTCTAGCCCTCTGTAGTCTTTGAGGTCCTTCTGTGCCCTCTGGGTTCCCTTTGTGACCTCAATTAAAGTCCATGACCCGGCTGAGTGGTGCACTACGGCACACGTGCAGTCCCGGCTGCATGCCATAGCCGGTAGCGTTCTGCACATGCGCAGTTCATAAAGGCAAGATTGCTGCCATGGGAGCGTGATCAAGGAGATCGACTTTAATTGGGGACACAGCAGAGCAACAGAGGGAACCTAGAGGAGACAGAAGTACCTCAAAGACTATGGAGGGCTGGAAGAAGTTCCAAGTAAGGAAAAATCAACATCCCCCCCATCCGGTTCTGGTGTACTTTAAATTGACCACATTCCTTGGCATGTATGCAAAATTGAAGGAAACCTAAATGAAAGCAAAATATAGGCAGCCATTCTCATTTCCTTCTTAAAAAAACAAAAACACAGTTGCTTTGTTATTATTCTAATCTTTAAGCTCCAGCAGTGTCTAAGTAGTTCACAGTCAGTGACTTAGAAGACAGCACCTAAAGCACCGTTACAATGACGAGGAAAGTAAATTTTTATATGGAAGATGGAGATGGAAGATGGTGGCTTCCATATTTCTGTCTTCAGATTTGCTTTAAGGATGTTGTGTTTCCATGCTCTATGAGTACAAAATAAAAAGCATCATTTAACTTACACGATTCCAGTATAAGGTTTTCACAAGTGTCTTCCAGTTGCAATAAAATGATCTTGGTTGCTTCACGTAAGAGACATTAACCCAAACACAGTCCTAGTTTAAGATGTTTTGAGTCCTTGAGAAAAAATAATAAAAATAAAAGGCAGTTATTTGTAACGCGTCAAACTAAGATAATATCAAAATACAGACAGACTTTTTCGTCCCATAGCAGCTCATTTATGAAAACAGAGAAACACTCCAGAACAGGAATTTGTTGGTTCATTTGGAAAAAATCTTCTACAACAATGCAAGACAATGCAACTTAACATGGTTTATTCAACAGTGTAATGCTAGGTACACACAATGCAATTTTCTGACAGACCGTAAATCTGTCAGAAAATTGCCATGTGTGTGCCTAGCATAAGAGTTTTATATCATCAGTTCTTAATCTGACAGACCTAGATGGTGGGTGGGGATGCTTACTAGACGTAAAGTTGATATGCATCGTTTCCTCCACCAGATTATTACATATTCTCTCATGTAAAATAAAACTTGGAGAAATTACTTTAGGTAGAAGTGCAAAAATGACAGATAATTGTAAATTTCAGCAATGTATAAACACTGAAATCTTAGGGAAATAAATGTACAAGGAAACTAAGGTTAACTGATGACAATGTGCAAATTTTAAATCAGCCAATGGCTCATCCCAGCACAAAAACCATATCCTAGGTAAGAAAAATACCACACAAAATGCTTGTGTGGCATTTGTAAAAGGATGTGCAAAAACACTAAAACTGAACCAGTATAATCAAATAATTGTTAAAGGGGCACTATGGCGAAAAACTGTAAAATTTAAAATATTTGCAAACCTATACATATAAATAAGAAGTACGTTTTTTCCAGAGTAAAATGAGCCATAAATTACTTTTCTCCTATGCTGCTGTCACTTACAGTAGGTAGTAGAAATCGGACAGGACCAACGAATTTTGGACTAGCCCGTCTCCTCATGGGGGATTCTCAGGGTTTTGTTTATTTTCAAAAGCACTTAGTGAATGGCAGTTGCTCTGTCCAACTGCCAAAAAACAGTGTAGCGAGCAGGGAAGCTGGCCAGCATCACTGTTTACATCCTTTTTAGGGAATATCTTTATAAAGAATAGAAGCCTTGCTGACAATCCTCCATGAAGAGATGGACTAGTCCAGAACTTGTCGGTTCTGTCAGATTTCTACTACTTACTGTAAGTGACAGCAACATAGGAGAAACGTAATTTATGGCTCATTTTACTCTGGAAAAAAACGTACTTTTTATTTGTATGTATATGTTTGCAAATATTTTAAATTTTACAGTTTTTCGCCATAGTGCAGCTTTAACAATTATGTGATTATACTGGTTCAGTTTTAGTGTTTTTGCACATCCTTTTAAAAATGCCACACAAGCATTTTGTGTGGTATTTTTCTTACCTAGGATATGTTTTTTTGTGCTGGGATGAACCATTAGCTGATTTAAAATTTGCACGCTGTCATCAGTTAACCTTAGTTTCCTTGTACATTTATTTCCCTTGTATGTGTTTGCACATATTTTAAATTTTACAATTTGCCATAGTGCCTCTTTAAAGTCCAGTTCCACAATGCCCTGCAGATATTTTAATCCTCATGCAAGCTGTCATCAAGCCGGGAGCCGATCCATTCGGCATAGTGAGGCAGGCAGCGGTAATGCACGGAGGGTAGGCTGATCGCGCTGGAACTAGGTGAGGTGAGCTGTTTACATGCTAAGCAGGGGCAGGATTTAGAGGGACAAGTGGCACACTTGTCAACCTATGAGGAGGGGGGACAAAGGGGCACGCCTGGCAATCTATGGGGAGGGGGAGAATACAGCAGGTATCTATGGGGGAGGGGGTCAAAGGGTCACATCTAGCATTTTATACTGTGGAGGGGCTAATAAGGGGAACATCTGGCTATATTGGGGGGATAAAGGGGCACACCTGGCTTTCCATTGGGGGTGGGTGAATAGAGGTTACATCTGACTATCCATTGGAGGGGGAGAACAAAGGGGAACACCTGGCTATCAATGGGAGTGGGGGAACAAAGGGGCAAATTTGGCTAATAAAGGGGCACATCTGGGATTTTTACAAGGGGCACACCTGACTATCTATGAAGAGAGAATAAAAGGGCCCACCTGGCTATCTATGTGGTGGGGGGGGATAATAAATGGGCTTAGCTTTTGAAATATGTATGCCATGAGGGTATATCGCTGTTATTTTGGCAAATACGGCTTGTAATTGCTGATAATGTACAATACGAAAAAATTGAAAAAAATACACCTTTATTCACAAATAATATAGTCGCAATACATTGTACTAGGAAGATAATTTAAATGTTGAAATAAACTGGACACATGGGCAAATAAAATGTGTGGGCTTGATCTACAGTAACACTTTATTTTCAAACTGTAGGAGCTGAAAACTGATTTTTTTCATTTTTTTTTCTCCTTATTCCCTTTAAAATGCATACACAATAAAATAATTCTTAGCAAAAAGCACCACCCAAAGAAAGTGTAGTAGGGCTGTCTTGGCACCCTGTAGGGAAAAGGCACAGGAGACAAAAACAGGAGCCCAGTAGTGCAATATGTCAAAAGTTCAAGTAGATAAGAAAAATGCTACTCACAAAGGAGGGTTGCAAGGGGGAACCGACCACAGAAAGCAGGTGGAGACCATTAACCCGACTCGGGGTGGTCCTAGCCAGGACCCAGATGTGGTCGCTCTCTTGAAGAAAGAAGGCGACAGATGTCCACCGTGGTGGAAACCCTGCATGTTCAGTCACTACCCCTCAAACAGGATGTGTGGGGGTATGCTAAGCACAATACGGAGAAGAGGCGCCCTGGTTGGATAAAAGCAGGGCTGTGGAGTCGGTCCAAAAATCCACCGACTCCGACTCCTCAGTTTAGGATTCCACCGACTCCGACTCCTCGACTCCGACTCCTCTAATTTGCATATTACAATTTTGTTGATTAAAAGTATGTAACATGAAATTCGTCTCTTAACTGCCAACACTTAGGAATTTTACAAGACAACTGAAGTGAGAAGGATATGTAGACTACTATATTTATTCCCTTTAGACTAAAACTAGTCCTTGGTAAGAGTACTTGTAAAAGGTACAAACCGGAACAAAGAACATCTATCAGGCCCTAGGCAATGTAAGTGTGGGTACATGTAAGAATGATGTGCAGGTACTCTGCAGGAGAATGAATAGATTCTTCCTCTATTACACATTCTTCATGCACAATCTGAACAAGGTTTATGGGTGACAGACAACACCTCTGTGTTCAATGTGCACAGCATTCTCAGTGGATTCCCTGCAGCTCTGTGGGGAGTGCATATGTAGAGTATAGTACTACTGTGTAACAAAGTAAACCTGAGACAGATGAAATTAAAGTTTTATACATACCTGGGGCTCCCTCCAGCCGCCTTCAGGATAATCAGTCCCTCGTTGTCCTCCTCTACCACCTGGATCTTCTGCTATGAGTCCAGGTACTTGAGCCAGTCGGGCGTAGTGCGCATGCACACACTCCGCCGCCAGGAGCATACTACACCTGTGCAGCACTATTGCGCTGGTGCAGAATGTTCCTGGCTGTGGGAGCTGCATGCGGCCAGACGGCGCAGACTGGCTGAATTACCAGGACTCATAGCAGAAGATCCGGGTGGTGGAGGACAGCGAGGGACTGATTAGCCTGAAGGGGGCTGGAGGAAGCCCCGGGTATGTATAAAACTTTACTTTTCATCCGTCTCAGGTACCCTTTAATTTGTAGTCACCAAACCAAATTTTAACAACATATCAAATTATTTGATTTCATCAGCAAAGGGAGTGCATACATTTGCATAAATCAGCATCAGTGCAGAATTATTTCCATCTCATTGACCATCTCTATTAGTTACACAGCTACACATCAGGCTTTATTCTTACAGCATAGATGTTATTTAGTATATATAAGAGATTCCTGTGTACACATCATATATACAGTCACAATCAGATGTATATCTGACCTTAAAAATACGGGGACCGCTTTATTGAAGCAGCACAAGTAACTAATTTTGATTGGTTTATTTCATTTTTGTGGACTAAGCACAGCTATTACTGTATATATACATTATTTTTAATGACTATTATCTGAGAAATAGAACATTTTATCATATTTTCTATTTTAATTACAGTAACAAATTCATAGGAGTCGGAGCATTTTTTCCCGACTCCAGGCACCCAAAATTGCCCGACTCCACGACTCCGACTCCACAGCCCTGGATAAAAGCATCGAAAAACAGCTTAAAAGCGAAAAAGAAACGAGGTATCTTATCGCCTGTGCTAAATAAAAAATATTTTGTAAAATTACAAAGATTTCGTCACGGAGGTAAGATACCTTGTTTCTTTTTCGCTTTTAAGCTGTATTTAGATGCTTTTATCCAACCAGGGCGCCTTTTCTCCCTCTCTCTTGCACTCAAAGAAAGTCTAACTGGTGGCAAAAAAACAAGGTATAGATCATTTATATGTGATAAGTACTGATAAAGTTATTGGCTAATGAATGGGAGGCATGTGAATTGTAGAAAATTGCTTGGGGTTTTTTTTTTTAGGGGGGAACCCAGAGGTAGAGATGTGGTTAAAGTATGTACAGCAAACTGCAACACATAATAGTTAGCTATTATGGTACACACAAACATTACAGAAGAAGTAGTACTCTATCCTGCCATCCAGCACCCAGGTACTGCTTGCAAAGTCTAGAGCTAGAGGACTGCAACATGGAAAAAGTTATCACTCATGATCATCAGTTACACAGAACACCAAATCATATTTACAAAGCTCATCTGTGCCTCTGCAACTTGCACAAGGGACTGTGGTTCTTCCTAGGAAACGATTATTGCAAAATTGAGCAACTGGTAAAAGTTCAAATCACAGCTGTGATCTGAAGTACAAAAATATGTTCAAAGATACATGTAAAGCAAACCTGAACTAAAGTTTAATTAACTTGATCTCATTTTTGCCATGGTGTATACAAGTAGTGCTATGTAAAATGACATGTCCATACCTTTCATTACGCTATGCAGCCAGATCACACAAAGAATGAAACAGACAAAAAATAGCAAGTTTCTATTGCATTATGGCGGTAGAGCTTACTCCGGTTCATACTCACCCTAGAGCAGCAAGGGATCAAAGGCTGCATAATGTTGTACAGCCATGATATGGCACAGTACATTTTACAAATAAAACAACATTTTAGATTTTTGCACGACATAATCACAAGGGGAGATTTCCATCGGTAATGTCACAGAAAATCTCAGTCCAGCAAAGGAAGAAAAGGAGTGGTGGTGGGGGGTTTAATCAAAAGTGCATAGCATTGGCAGCTAACTAAGCCAGTAGTTCGATCAAGAAGACTTCTGTTAAAATCAGCAATGAGTAGACAAGCTGGTAGTATCAAACACTACCACCAGACAGACTGCTTTTTGTTTAATGAGTGATGACTGCTGCTGGATTGCACCATTATCCATGCAGGCATAAGTTAGACTTTTGAATGCAGTGCAGAATACTACAAATAGAGTAGACCACTGTTCTGTTGCACTCCTGCCTGCATAGTAGAATAAAAAAAGGAATCATTGACTGAATTCTGCACATTTACTTGGGCTAACAAGACATTAATAAGGTTATTTCAGGGCCACATTTCTTCATCTACTGTAATCAATGACTAGGTGATATAAGGCATTAATTACTAACCCCTGACCTAGAAATTGTGTTCAGAAAACATGTACTTTGTACAGGCTTATGATTACACAATTAACTAGAACAGAATTGAAGCCAGCAATACTAGGATTTTTATAAAACCTGAGAGGACAAGTTTGATAAACTGGTGCATGAGATGCTAATAAAGCTAACTTCAGTGACACGGTGCGGTGTGTCAGTTAGGCTTTGTTCACATTATAAATCGCAAGCGCTGAGCGCTTATGTGAGTGCTTTTTCTGATCAATTTGTGATTTTTATAAGCGCTTTCGTTTTGCGATTTGAGTTTTTCTTTCTGCAGACAATCAGGAAGTGAATCTTTGACCTGGAACGTAATAGCTTTAACTGCTAGACGTCCGCGTCACACTGACGGGCATGCTCGCGGCGGCAGCCCGAGGACCGTCCTGACACGGCTGTCTCCCTGGGCGGCAAGGAAGCGATGCGCTGTCATAGGCTGAAGCCAATGAAAGCCGATCGCGCAGAGTGGTTGGCAGGGGGAGGGTGGGCTAATTAAATAATAAAAAAAGGAAAGGTTAGCCAGGTAGGTGCCTCCAGTATAAGTAGTCAATATACAGGATCTTCTCAAAAAATTAGCATATTGTGATAAAGTTTATTATTTTCTGTAATGTACTGACAAACATTAGACTTTCATATATTTTAGATTCAAATACACACAACTGAAGTAGTTCAAGCCTTTTATTGTTTTAATATTGATGATTTTGGCATACAGCTCATGAAAACCCAAAATTCCTATCTCAAAAAATTAGCATATTTCATCCGACCAATAAAAGAAAAGTGTTTTTAAAACAAAAAAAGTCAACCTTCAAATAATTATGTTCCGTTATGCACTCAATACTTGGTCAGGAATCCTTTTGCAGAAATGACTGCTTCAATGCGGCGTGGCATGGAGGCAATCAGCCTGTGGCACTGCTCAGGCGTTATGGAGGCCCAGGATGCTTCGATAGCGGCCTTAAGCTCATCCAGAGTGTTGGGTCTTGCGTCTCTCAACTTTCTCTTCACAATATCCCACAAATTCTCTATTGGGTTCAGGTCAGGAGAGTTGGCAGGCCAATTGAGCACAGTAATACCATGGTCAGTAAACCATTTACCAGTGGTTTTGGCACTGTGAGCAGGTGCCAGGTCGTGCTGAAAAATGAAATCTTCATCTCCATAAAGCTTTTCAGCAGATGGAAGCATGAACCCACTTTTGAACCACAAACAGCGGCAGAAGCGCCTGACCTGGGCTACAGAGAAGCAGCACTGGACTGTTGCTCAGTGGTCCAACGTACTTTTTCCAGATGAAAGCAACTTTTACATGTGATTCGGAAATCAAGGTGCCAGAGTCTGGAGGAAGACTGGGGAGAGGGAAATGCCAAAATACCTGAAGTCCAGTGTCAAGTACCCACAGTCAGTGATGGTCTGGGGTGCCATGTCAGTTGCTGGTGTTGGTCCACTGTGTTTTATCAAGGGCAGGGTCAATGCAGCTAGCTATCAGGAGATTTTGGAGCACTTCATGCTTCCATCTGCTGAAAAGCTTTATGGAGATGAAGATTTCATTTTTTAGCACGACCTGGCACCTGCTCGCAGTACCAAAACCACTGGTAAATGGTTTACCGACCATGGTATTACTGTGCTCAATTGGCCTGCCAACTTTCCTGACCTGAACCCCATAGAGAATCTGTGGAATATTGTGAAGAGAAAGTTGAGAGACGCAAGACCCAACACTGGATGAGCTTAAGGCCGCTATCGAAGCATCCTGGGCCTCCATAACACCTGAGCAGTGCCACAGGCTGATTGCCTCCATGCCACGCTGCATTGAAGCAGTCATTTCTGCAAAAGGATTCCCGACCAAGTATTGAGTGCATAACTGAACATAATTATTTGAAGGTTGACTTTTTTTGTTTTAAAAACACTTTTCTTTTATTGGTCGGATGAAATATGCTAATTTTTTGAGATAGGAATTTTGGGTTTTCATGAGCTGTATGCCAAAATCATCAATATTAAAACAATAAAAGGCTTGAACTACTTCAGTTGTGTGTATTTGAATCTAAAATATATGAAAGTCTAATGTTTGTCAGTACATTACAGAAAATAATGAACTTTATCACAATATGCTAATTTTTTGAGAAGATCCTGTAGTTGCCCCCAGCATAGGCTAGCCAGGTAGGTGCCTCCAGTATAGTTACCTCCAGTAGAGCTGCCCCCAGTATACGCTAGGTTCCTCAAGTATAGGTAGCCAGTATAGTTGCCCCCAGTATAGGTAAAGGTGCCTCCCAGTACAGATAGCTAGTATAGTTGCCCCCAGTATAGGTGCCTCCCAGTATAGATAGCTAGTATATAGTTGCCCGCAGTATAGGTTAAGGTGCCTCCCAGTTAGATAGCTAGTATAGCGGCCCCCGGTATAGTTGCCTCCAAGTTAGATAGCTAGTATAGTGGCCCCCAGTATAGGTATAGGTGTCTCCCAGTTAGATAGCTAGCATAGTGGCCCCCAGTATAGGTGCCTCCAGTGTGCGGCGGGGGAGAGCGTGCAGAAACAACCCACCTGCCTTCAGTCAGCCACACGCGGCTTCTATCTCGTTCTTCCCAGGCATTGTCATGTTAATAACAGCGCCCCCTGGGATGACAGCACAGGGGGAACGGTTACCAACGCAACGATGCCTGGGAGGAAGTAGATTGTAGCCGTGTGTCGCCGAATGAAGGTGAATTTCTGCCCTCTCTCCCAGCTGATGTTCCGCCCGCTAAAACCTGTAAAATGGGATTGTGCACGGTATGATTACCATGCACAATCAAACCGCGGTTTACCTTCATACCGGTATACTGCAGCAACCCTATTTGGCTCTCATCTCTCCTTGCAGGTAATTGAATATTTTTCCAGCTAAGGGAAGGACCACACTTGTGTCCACGGAAAACGGCCAAGATTTTCCACAGACAATTTTGTGCATGAAGTGCACGTTTGAACACGAATGTCAGCCACCATAAACTGTCACCTGCTGGCAGTCCATGGGAATTGCACCAGTTTTACACTTTTATACGGTGGGTAATTTTAATTAACACGTGCCTTGCTATTGAAAAGTGGTACATGCAATTTTGCATTGCAAGTGTGGTCCCACCATCAAACGTAGAATATAGTGGCTGGATAGAGTAATAGTTAAGGGCTCTGCCTCTGACACAGGCGACTTGGGTTTGAATCTTGGCTCTTCCTGTTCAGTCAGGGCCCAAACCCACTAGAGCGATTTTGTGAGCGTTTAGGGAGTGATTCAAAACGCTATTGATTTCCTTAAACGCTCAGCTAATGTTAATGGGTGGGCCAAATTCCACTAGAGCGATTGCGATTACCAAAATTGCAAATGCAAAACATGCATCATTTTTAGCGTTTCGCGTTTCTGCAATGTAAAGTATTTAAAACGCTGGCATAATTGCTCGTCAACACCTGCACAGAGCAATTTTGCTATCGTTTTTAAATTACTGCACACTATAAAAAAAATTTAAAGTAATTGAAAGGACCGATCAGAATTAAAACTGCTAATCGCTAAACAATCGCTGGCAAAATGCTTACACTTTTTAAAATCGCTACCAAAATCCCCAGAAGACGCCCATGAAATCGCTTACAAAATGCTCATTAAAAAACGCTAGCGATTGTGATTAGCGATAGCATTTTGTAGTGGGTTCCAGGCCTAAGGCAGCACCTATTTAGTAGGAGACCTTGAGCAAGACTCTAACACTGCTACGGTCTATAGTGCTAGCGGCTGCAGCTCTGGTGTTTTGAGTCCCCCCAGTGTCTGTGTCTTGTCAATAGAAGACCTGCAGCAGCAATCATTAAAGGAGGCAAATAAATGGGCTAATGTACATGAATGGTCTAGATGTATTTGAAATGCAGTTGCATTGAAGTTTTCCCCAAAACTGCATATTCAGCATAAATACTTAAAGGATACATCCAGGCATCTTAAAAAATAAAATTCCACTTACCTGGGGCTTCCTCCAGCCCCTGGCAGCCGTCCTGTGCCCTCGCAACAGCTCCGGTGGCTCCCGCTGTCCTCCACTCCAGAAGCTGACCTCGCCGGGTCAGCTTCTTGTGCGCTCCGCGGCGCGGGTCACGTGGTATGCCTGACGTCATCAGGCCTGTTCGGCGCCTGCGCAGTACAATCCTTACGATGTAGGCCACAGAAGCTGTGGCGAGGGCACAGGGCGGCTGCCAGGGGCTGGTGGAAGCCCCAGGTAAGTGGAATTTAATTTTTTTAAATGCCTGGGCGTATCTTTTAAAACACAACACAACTGCACCACAAATGCAATATGTTCAAGTTACAACAGCATTAAAACTGTAATATATGGTGTATATATAATGGACTGTAAACATCTACTTTTCATGAACTGTTTCTTCAGAGGGGTCTCTTCCAGGCAAGGCTGGACAAATCTCAGAGATTACAGCTGGCTCCTAACCTCTGACATTACATAAGGCCCCGTTCACACTTGGAACTGCAAACTACTCATTCACACTAGTGCATTTCTGTCCGCTTTTCAGCAATGCGTATCAATCGCGGACAAAAGCGCACTAGGTGTGAATGAGAAATGCACCGCAATAGCTGGGAAAATGCTGCATGCAGCATGTCACAAATCACAAATGCGCCACAATGTGAGTAATTCCATAGGACTACTTGTGCATCCCCCTGAAGAACATGGGCAGTGCATCCACATGAGCTAATGAGTTAAGAAAGGTTAGTTTAACCTCCCTGGCATTACAGTTATTTCCAGATTTAGGGTCTAAAAGCTGTGCAATTTTTTCACAAGCTTTTAGACCCTGAAAAAAAAAAAAAAAAAAACACCATACCACAGAGAGTTCTGCAGCAGCCGGTACATATAATTCACTCAAGCACGGGATTACCGCTCTGAGCTGCAGATATCCGTCCCAAGCCTGACTCAGGATTACCACCAAGGGCGTTGCGCTGCACATGTAAAAACAGGATGGCTTTGCAATGGGGGGAAAAGTCACATTGCAAGTTACACAGAAGCACGCAGTACATAAAAAGTATGCTTCACTCCAAACATGCACGTGGTCTGGTACTGCACAGCATGCCACACGGTATTCCGGTAGGTGTTGGCAGGATAGATGGCCGCAGCATAGGTAGCCAGAGCTAGGTGTAGGCAGGATAGGTGGCCGCAGAATAGGTAGCCAGAGCTAGGTGTAGGCAGGATAGGTGGCCGCAGAATAGGTAGCCAGAGCTAGGTGTAGGCAGGATAGGTGGCCGCAGAATAGGTAGCAAGAGCTAGGTGTAGGCAGGATAGGTGGCCGCAGAATAGGTAGCAAGAGCTAGGTGTAGGCAGGATAGGTGGCCGCAGAATAGGTAGCAAGAGCTAGGTGTAGGCAGGATAGGTGGCCGCAGAATAGGTAGCAAGAGCTAGGTGTAGGCAGGATAGGTGGCCGCAGAATAGGTAGCCAGAGCTAGGTGTAGGCAGGGTAGGTGGCCGCAGAATAGGTAGCAAGAGCTAGGTGTAGGCAGGATAGGTGGCCGCAGAATAGGTAGCAAGAGCTAGGTGCTAAAGAATTCGGCCCCCTTGAAGTTTTCCACATTTTGTCACATTACTGCCACAAACATGAATCAATTTTATTGGAATTCCACGTGAAAGATCAATACAAAGTGGTGTACACGTGAGAAGTGGAACGAAAATCATACAGGATTCCAAACATTTTTTACAAATCAATAACTGCAAAGTGGGGTGTGCGTAATTATTCAGCCCCCTAAGTCAATACTTTGTAGAGCCACCTTTTACTGCAATTACAGCTGCCAGTCTTTTTAGGGTATGTCTCTACCAGCTTTGCACATCTAGAGAAATCCTTGCCCATTCTTCTTTGCAAAACAGCTCCAGCTCAGTCAGATTAGATGGACAATGTTTGTGAACAGCAGTTTTCAGATCTTGCCACAGATTCTCGATTAAATTTAGATCTGGACTTTGACTGGGCCATTCTAACACATGGATAGGCTTTGTTTTAAACCATTCCATTGTTGCCCTGGCTTTATGTTTAGGGCCGTTGTCCTGCTGGAAGGTGAACCTCCAACCCCAGTCTCAAGTCTTTTGCAGACTCCAAGAGGTTTTCTTTCAAGATTGCCCTGTATTTGGCTCCATACATCTTCCCATCAACTCTGACCAGCTTCCCTGTCCCTGCTGAAGAGATGCACCCCCCCCGAGCATGATGCTGCCCCCACCATATTTGACAGTGGGGATGGTGTGTTCAGAGTGATGTGCAGTGTTAGTTTACCGTCACACATAGCGTTTTGCATTTTGGCCAAAAAGTTCCATTTTGGTCTCATCTGACCAGAGCACCTTCTTCCACATGTTTGCTGTGTCCCCCACATGGCTTGTGGCAAACTGCAAACAGGATTTCCAATGCTTTTCTGTTCACAATGGCTTTCTTCTTGCCACTTTTTCATAAATGCCAGCTTTGTGCAGTGCACAACTAATAGTTGTCCTATGGACAGATTCCCCAACCTGAGCTGTAGATCTCTGCAGCTCGTCCAGAGACACCATGGGCCTCTTGACTGCATTTCTGAGCAGCGCTTTTCTTGTTTGGCCTGTGAGTTTAGGTGGACGGCCTTGTCTTGGTAGGTTTACAGTTGTGCCATACTATTTCCTTTTTTGAATGATCGCTTGAACAGTGCTCCGTGGGATGTTCAAGGCTTTGGAAATCATTTTGTAGCCTAAGCCTGCTTTAAATTTCTCTATAACTCTATCCCTGACCTGTCTGGTGTGTTCTTTGGACTTCATGGTGTTGTTGCTCCCAATATTCTCTTAGACAACCACTGAGGCCGTCACAGAGCAGCTGTATTTGTACTGACATTAGATTACACACAGGTGCACTCTATTTAGTCATTAGCACTCATCAGGTAATGTCTATGGGCAATTGACTACACTCAGACCAAAGGGGGCTGAATAATTACGCACACCCCACTTTGCAGTTATCGATTTGTAAAAAATGTTTGGAATACTGTATGATTTTCGTTCCACTTCTCACGTGCACACCACTTTGTATTGGTCTTTCACGTGGAATTCAAATAAAACTGATTCATGTTTGTGGCAGTAATGTGACAAAATGTGGAAAACTTCAAGGGGGCCGAATCCTTTAGCAAGCCACTGTAGGTAGCCAGAGCTAGGTGTTGGCAGGATAGGTAGCCAGAGCTAGGTGTAGGCAGGATAGGTGGCCGCAGCATAGGTAGCCAGAGCTAGGTGTTGGCAGGATAGGTGGCCGCAGCATAGGTAGCCAGAGCTAGGTGTAGGCTGGATAGGTGGCCACAGCATAGGTAGCCAGAGCTAGGTGTAGGCAGGATAGGTGGCAACAGCATAGGTAGCCAGAGCTAGGTGTAGGCAGGATAGGTGGCTGCAGCATAGGTAGCCAGAGCTAGGTGTTGGTAGGATAGATGGCTGCAACAGGTAGCCACAGCTAAGTGTAGGCAGGATAGATAGCTGAAGAATAGGTAGCCAGAGCTAGGTGTTGGCAGGATAGGTGGCCGCAGCATAAGTAGCCAGGGATAGATGTAGGCAGGATAGATGGCTGCAGAATAGGTAGCCAGAGCTAGGTGTAGGCAGGATAGATGGCTGCAGAATAGGTAGCCAGAGCTAGGTGTAGGCAGGATAGATGGCTGCAGAATAGGTAGCCAGGGATAGATTTAGGCAGGATATATTGCCGCAGAATAGGTAGCCAGAGCTAGGCAGGATAGGTGGCCACAGCACAGGTAGCCAGAGCTAGGTGTTGGCAGGATAGATGGCCGCAGCATAGGTAGCCAGAGCTAGGTGTAGGCAGGATAGATGGCTGCAGAATAGGTAGCCAGAGCTTGGTGTTGGAAGGATAGGTGGCCGCAGCATAGGTAGCCAGGTATAGATGTAGGTGAATGAATGCAGTATGGGGGGGGGGGGATGCAGCAGCAGGGGTTACTTACACTCACTTGCCGGGCCAGTCCTCACACTGTACTGGCTTCATTCTACTTCCTGTTCTTGCTTCCATTTCCTTGTAATAGTGCCCAGGGGGCGCGGTTTCAGGGAAATGTGAGGCAAGAACAGGAAGTAGAATGAAGCTAGTACAGTGTGGAGGACGAGGTTGCCAGCGAGTATTTACTTATCCCCGCTGCTGTTCGTTCACTCGTCGCTGCACTGCATCCCCACCGCTATGCCGCCCCGCCCCCTGAAAAATGGTAAAACGAGATTGTGCATGGTATGATTACTATGCACAAGCAAACCGCGGTATAACGTCATATCGGTATACCGCAGCAACCCTATCTGACACAATGCAATATGTCAGTGTGAAAGTAGTCTTATAGCAAACACACTGCACATAATGGCTTAAATTGACTAAAGGCAGTTCAGAAACAAATACTGCAAGTCTTTTTTTCAAATTCACTAAGATTTCCAGCATGCAGTAGAAGTTTGGTAATTTGCAGAACAAACATGCTTCAATTCACTAAGTCCTGCTTGGTAGGTCTCACTTACCAGCTCTGGGGAGAAGTTCAGACAGCAAGCTGTGACTATGTACATGAATCTGGATTTTTGTCCAGTGCACCCACGACATCCCTTTAGATGTGCTGCAGCCACCAGGAGAGCTCTTCTGTATACAGTACAATAACATTTGTAAAGCGCTTTTCTCCCATAGGACTCAAAGCGCATAGTTGTGTCTCAGATCAATACAGGGTTGCAGGCTGGGTTGTGTTACAGAGGAGATAGTCAGATGTTCATGAATGCCAGACTGAAGAGGTAGGTTTTCAGTTTCTGTATACCAGTATGCAGATATTCACATCTAAAGGGATGCAGAGAAACCTTATAAAATGTCTTCTCCTGCTCTGCCAGACTGAAGTCCCGCCTTCCAGGGTATCAAACCAAATCAGGGTGAGAAGCAGGGATGTGTGGCTCTCCCTATTGGCTGCCTGGCTCTCCCTATTGTCTGTCTGTTACATATGTCAATGTTAACGTGTGGAGAGTGAGTTATCGGCTGGTCAGAGCTGGAGGTAAATACCAGGGCTGTGGAGTCGAGGAGTCGGAGCAATTTTTGGGTACCTGGAGTCGGAGTCGGGGAAAAATGCACGGACTCCTAATGAATTTTAACTGTAATTAAAATAGAAAATATGATAAAATGTTCTATTTCTCAGATAATAGTCATAATAAATGTATATATACAGTATATATACAGTAATAGCCGTGCTTAGTCCACAAAAATGAAATAAACCAATCAAAAAATAGTTACTTGTGCTGCTTCAATAAAGCAGTCCACGTATCAGATATACATATCTGATTGTGACTGTATATGATGTGTACACAGGAATCTCATATATACTAATTAAAGTGGACCCAAACTAAAAATACAAGATTTCAGAAATAAAATCTATTTTCTAAATTATAATAATAAATAGCAGCCTTTTTTCAGCTGCATGATGACAAATATAAAATATTTTACATTTATTGGAGAAACCCCTCCCTTCCTTTCATATTGCCGGCAAATAATCTGGCAAACTGGTGGAGTAGATGGTGTCCAGCAAAGGAGGAATTGCTAATGGCTGCCACCTGTATAACCCTAGTTTGCAAAGAGAAGGGTGAAAAGCATGCTCTGAAATGCTCATAGGCTTGAAGGAGTGTTTATTTATCTTTGTATGTGTCAGAGTGGTGCAACTAAATATTTTGAATTAAAAAAATGTTTGGTTTGGGTCCGCTTTAACATCTATGCTGTAAGAATAAAGCCTGATGTTTAGCTGTGTCACTAATAGAGTTGGACAATGAGAAATAATTCTGCGTTGTTGCTGGTTTATGCAAATGTATGCACTCCCACTCATGAAATCAAATAATTTGATATGTTGTTAAAATTTGGTTTGAGAACTACGAATTAAAGGGTACCTGAGACAGATGAAAAGAAAAGTTTTATAAATACCTGGGGCTTTCTCCAGCACCCTTTAGGCTAATCAGTCCCTCGCTGTCCTCCTCCGCCACCTGGATCTTCTGCTATGAGTCCCGGTAGTCCAGCCAGTCAGCGCAGTCCGACCTTGTGCCGCTCCCACAGCAAGGAGAATTCTGCACCTGCGCAATAGTGCTGCGCAGGTGCAGTACGCTCCCGGCGGCGGAGTGTGTGCATGTGCACTACGCCTGACTGGCTCAAGTACCTGGACCATAGCAGAAGATCCAGGTGGAGGAGGATGACAGCGAGGGACTGATTAGCCTGAAGGGGGCTGGAGAAAGCCCCAGGTATGCATAAAACTTTAATTTCATCTGTCTCAGGTTTATTTTGTTACACAGTAGTACTATACTCTACATATGCACTCCCCACAGAGCTGCAGGGAATCCACTGAGAATGTTGTGCACATTGAACACAGAGATGTTGTATATCACCCATAAATCTGGTTCAGATTGTACCTGAACAATGTGTAATAGAGAAAGGATTGCCTCATTCTCCTGCAGAGTACCTGCACATCACTTACATGTACTCACAGTTACATTGCCTAGGGCCCGATAGATGTTCTTTGTTCCTGTCTGTATCTTTTACAAGTATTCATACTAAGGACTAGTTTTAGTCTATGACTTAAAGTATTAACCCCCATCTACACGATACAAATTTTTATGCGATTCGATTGGATTGGTAGTGTGATCGATTTGCCATTGTTTTGCAACGACACTTGACCACACTATCGAATCCCAATCGGACAGGTCGGATTTAATCGATCGAATTCGATCCGATCGAATCGCACAAAAAATTGTATCGTGTTGATGGGGCTTTAGAGGCAAAAGATCCGCCGGATATCCAGGTAACTGGTATTGTTTAAAAGGGAATAAATATGGCAGCCTCCATATCCCTCTCACTTCAGTTGTCTTTTAAAATTCCTAACTGTTGGCAGTTAAAGAGACACTAAAGCGGAAAAAAAAATTATGATATAAAGAATTGGCTGTGTAATACGGATAATTACTAGAAGATTAATAGCAAAGAAAATGTTCTCATATTTTTATTTTCAGTTATATATTGTTTTGTATAACATTGCATCATTCTCTAATATGTGCACAACACTCAGCATTCTTAAGCTGGCCACTAACGGTCCAATTTCTAGCGAAAAATCGTTCGAGCGATCAGAAATTCTGATCGGACGAAAAATCGTTCACTACACCATCAACTAACCAATCATTGCTTCCTATCTATCACGACCACCAAGAAAATCCAAATTTTCGTTCGACGAAAATTCATTCAGGCGACATTTTTTTCACTCGTTCATAATAGATTGTATCCATCAATGGAGATTATTTACAACCAATCCGATCAGAATTTCTGATCGCTCGAACGATTTTTCGCTAGAAATTGGACCGTTAGTGGCCAGCTTAAATGTTTTTACAGAGCAGGCTGTGAACTATTGACCTGTGCTCTGGCAGAAAAGAAAATACTTGACTGACAGTTGAGATAACAACCTTCAGAACTCATGCTGGGCATACACGGCTCAATTTTGCCGCTCAATTCTCCCGCTCGATTGATTTCCCTGCTCGATTCCGCAGGCGATTCTCTTATCTTCTGATTGTTTTTCTCATCTTTTTGCATTGTCTTCAATGCGGAATCCAGCGGCAAAACAATCGGGCCGGAGATTGGACATGTCGGAAATGATCGATCGAGCCATCTAAATGGCTCACAATCGAGCCATTTATTCCCAGCATGAGAGCTCTCTACGACTTTGAAAGTCATAGAGCTCAATGGCTCTTTTGCATAGATAACAACTGGAGTCTCTTAACTCTTCCTGTACTGGAAACCAGGGCTGTGGAGTCGGAGTAATTTTGGGTGCCTGGAGTCGGGAAAAAAAATGCTCCGACTCCTAATGAATTTAAACTGAAAATATGATAAAATGTTCTATTTCTCAGATAATAGTCATTATAAATAATTTATACATACAGTAATAGCTGTGCTTAGTCCACAAACATGAAATAAACCAATCAAAATTAGTTACTTATTAGTTAATAAAGCAGTCCCCATATTTTTTAAAGTCAGATATACACATCTGATTGTGACTGTATATATGATGTGTACACAGGAATCTCTTACATATACGAAATAACATCTATGCTGTAAGTATAAAGGCTAAAGTGTAGCTGTGTCACTAATAGAGATGGTCAATGAGATGGAAAGAATTCTGTGTTGATTCTGATTTATGCAAATGTACGCACTTTCTTTGCTCATGAAATCAAATAATTTGATATGTTGTTAAAATTTGGTTTGGGGATTATGAATTAAATGGTACATGAGAAGGATGAAAAGTAAAGTTTTTTATACATACCTGGGGCTTATTCCAGCCCCCTTCAGGCTAATCAATCCCTCGCTGTCCACCTCCACCACCTGGATCTTCTGCTATGAGTCCCGGTAATTCAGCCAGTCAGCGTAGTTTGGCCGCGTGCCGCTTCCACAGCCAGGAGCTTCTGCACCTGCTCAATAGTGCTGCGCAGGTGTAGTACGCTCCCAGCAGCGGAGTGTGTGCATGCGCACTACGCCAGACTGGCTCAAGTACCTGGACTCATAGCAGAAAATCCAGGTGGCGGAGGAGGACAGCGAGGGACTGATTAGCCTGAAGGGGGCTGGAGTAAGCCCCAGGTATGTATAAAACTTTAATTTCATTTGTCTCAGGTTTACTTTGTTACACAGTAGTACTATACTCTACATATGCACTCTCCACAGAGCTGCAGGGAATCCACTGAGAATGTTGTGCACATTGAACACAGAGGTGTTGTCTATCACCCATAAACCTTGTTCAGATTGTACATGAAGAATGTGTAATAAAGAATCTCCTTATTCCCCTGCAGAGTACCTGCACATTATTGTTACATGTACCCACAGTTACATTGCCTAGGGCCTGATAGATGTTCTTTGATCCGGTCTGTACCTTTTACAAGTACTCTTACCAAGGACTAGTTTTAGTCTATGACTAAACTAAAGGGAATAAATATGGCAGTCTCTATATCCTTCTCACTTCAGTTGTCCTTTAAAATTCCTAAGCGTTGACAGTTAAGAGACGAATTTCATGTTACATACTTGCAATCAACAATATTGTAATATGCAAATTAGAGGAGTCTGAGTCGTGGAGTCGGAGGAATCCTAAACTGAGGAGTCGGAGTCGGTGGATTTTTGTACCGACTCCACAGCCCTGCTGGAAACAACATTAGACTTATGTCTCTGCTCCTAATGTTTTATTTCTTAGCTGTACTACACATACAAATCATCATAATTTTTTTTTTACGCTTCAGTGTCTCTTTAAGAGATGCATTTCACGCTACATACTTTCAATCAACAAGATTGTAATATGCAAATTAGAGGAGTCTGAGTCGAGGAGTCGGTGGAATCCAAGCCTAAGGAGTCGGAGGATTTTTGTACCGACTCCAAAGCCCTGGTAAATATCGAACACTTATGCTTAATTAACCAAATGCGTTAATCTTTGTAAATTGCAATTTCTTGACATTTCACATAAGTCCATAGTTTACCTCACTAGTGGGTAATTTTGCTTTTCAGTGCAGTAATATGTTAAGTGAATTGGCATTTGTCAAGTTGATCGGTAAAATCAGCTGTTTTGTGCATTACCGAATGTGGCTTTAAAGAAATGTCCTATTTGCTACTGTATTGCACTAACTGGTTCCTGAAGTCCATATTCCTGCTACACATTACATTTTGATTGCCCAATCACTGGCCAATTTTACCACCTGCATGAGGGCCAACCAATTTTGGACACTGAACAGATTGTGTAGGTAAGCTTGCAAACTACATGGAAGTGGTAAAATTATCCAATCAGAATTGGAGGTGTGTACCAAGCTTAAAGTGAACCTTAACTGAGTAAAATTATTTGAAACAAACACATGATGTACCTGCAAATGAATAATACGTTCTTACCTCGCCTTCAGTTCCTCTCAAAAGCTCAGCATTTTCTTCTTACTACGATTCCTTCCAGTTCTGACAATATTTTGTCAGAACTGAAATATATTAGTTGCTGTCAGTTATATACCAGTGGCATTCAGTTATAACTGAAAGCACAACTGATAAGCAAGGTAATGTCCATGTTTCCCTTTGGTTCAAGCGGGCAATATTACAGTATAATAGTGTGCTGACCAGGAAGCGGTTATGGGGTAATGGCCATTTTCAAAATGGAGGCCGGAAAATTATATTGACCACAGTGGACAAACAGGATGCAGGATAGGAGAAAGATTGAGGAGCAGATTACACGGGAGGCAAGTATGACGTGTGTATGTTTATTTTGACTTTTCATTTTCAGTTCAGGCTTGCTTTAACCACTTAGGACTCACCCTTTACCCCCCCCTTAACCTCCTGAGCGGTATGGACGAGCTCAGCTCGTCCATCACCGCCGGAGGCTGCCGCTCAGGCCCTGCTGGGCCGATTTTCTTCAAATAAAAAGCAGCACACGCAGCCGGCACTTTGCCAGCCGCGTGTGCTGCCTGATCGCCGCCGCTCTGCGGCGATCCGCCGCGAGCAGCGGCGAAAGAGGGTTCCCCCAGCCGCCCGAGCCCTGCGCAGCCGGACCAATCAGTTCCGGCCAGTGCTAAGGGCTGGATCGGAGGCGGCTGACGTCAGGACGTCGGCTGACGTCCATGACGTCACTCCGCTCGTCGCCATGGCGACGAGGAAAGCCAAACAAGTAAGGCTGCTCATTGCGGCCTTCCTTGTTTATTCTGGGCGCCGGAGGCGATCGGAAGAACGCCTCCGGAGCGCCCTCTAGTGGGCTTTCATGCAGCCAACTTTCAGTTGGCTGCATGAAATAGTTTTTTTTTCAATTAAAAAAAAACCCTCCCGCAGCCTCCCTGGCGATCTCAATAGAACGCCGGGGAGGTTAAGGACCAGCGCTGATTTCTAAGATCTGTTCTGGGTGGGCTCTACAGCCCCCAGCACAGATCAAATAAAAGGCAGAGCGACCAGATCGATGTGCTGGGGGGGTCTGATCGCTCCTGCATGCGTGTGGGTGGTGGGGGGGGCACCTCAAAGCCCCCTCCACCGCAGGATTCCCCCTCTCCCTCTTCTCCCTCCCTGCCCTGGAGATCGGAGGCTGCACAGGAACGGATCTGTCCTGTGCAGCCTCTAACAGGCTCCTGCCTGTCATGTGACAGCGATCCCCGTCCGCTGATTGGCCAGGGATCGCTGATCTAGTACAACGCTGTTAGCAGCGTTGTAAAAATGTAAACAAAGCGGATTATTTCTGCTAGTGTTTACATTTAGCCTGCGAGCCGCGATCGGCAGCCCGCAGGCTATTCACGGAGCCCCCCGCCGTGAATTGACAGGAAGCAGCCGCTCGCGCGAGCGGCTGTTTCCTGATTAATTAGCCTGCAGCCGGCGACGCAGATGTGCGTCGCTGGTCCTGCAGCTACCACTTTGCTGACGCGCGTTATGAGCGGGCGGTCGGCAAGTGGTTAAGGTCTCTTTTACACGGGAGGCTGAACTGCACGCTTGTCATTCAGTTCAGCCTCTTGACAGCCAGCTACCTGGTACCTTTCCAGCTTTAAGTTAATGCTGCTAAACTGCAGTGTTTGTAACCCCATGTGTGTCAAGTCACATTTGAGTGTGGCCACCTCTCCACTGCCCTTGTCAAACACTACTAAGCACACCCCCCCTGATGCAGGGAAGCAGCTGACAGGCGGTAAATTTACTGCCTTCAGCAACCCTTGTGAAAGAGGCCTTACTTTGGTGAACCACGCTTTCCTTCATCTGCAGCAGGCCCCAAGGGCAAGAATAGTGCCTGGTAGCTGGCTGTCAAAATGCAGGGCCTGCTCGAGCTATTAAAGCAGACACGTGTTGAGTTTAACTATGTAAAGAGTAATTGCTTTAAAAGCTTGTCTGGGATTAAAGGCCCATACAGACGTCGGATTTTTCCGGACGGGTCTTTTGAACGTCCCGTCGTTCAGTCGTCCGCACGACAAATCAGGCGTGTGTACAGACTGTCGTTTGCGTGATAAGACTGAGTTTGAGCCATCCGCCAGGCGGATCGTTTAAACTCAGTCTTATCACGCGAACAACAGTCTGTACACACACCTGATTTGGCGTGCGGACGACTGAACGACGGGACGTTCAAACGACCCGTCGTTCGGAAAAATCAGACGTCTGTATGGGCCTTTAGGATCACAAGTCAATATATTAATCTGTCCACATTTAAGGCTAAAGACTGTGAATTCACTGCCTGTCAGCTGCTCTCATGCCTCAGTCAGGCTTTCCAGATTCCTCTCACATGCCATGAAGATAATTTAATTGGTTCCCCCAAAAACTGGCTTAAAGTGAACCTTAAGCCAGAAAAAAAAATGAGTTTTACTCACCTGGGGCTTCTACCAGCCTCCTGCAGCAGTCCTGTGCCCTCGCAGTCACTCACTAATCCTCTGGTCCCCTGCTGCCAGCTAGTTTCGTTTTTGCCGACAGGCCCGTCAGGACTGGCCACACGTAGCTTTTTCTGCATTCCCGACTGTAATTAGCGCTATTGCGGGCCGCAACGCGTACAAAATATCTATGTGTGCGTAATGCGGCAACACGTATTTTTGTACGCGTTGCGGCCCGCAATAAAGCTAATTACAGTCGGGAATGCGGAAAAAGCTACGCGTGGCCAGTCCTGACGGGCCTGTCGGCAAAAACGAAACTAGCTGGCAGTGGGGGACCAGAGGATTAGTGAGTGGCTGCGAGGGCACAGGACTGCTGCAGGGGGCTGGTAGAAGCCACAGGAGAGAAAAACTCATTTTTTTTTTCTGGCTTAAGTGTCTCTTTAAGATGATGACAGGGTGATAGGGTGATTAGATGGTAGGCAGGAGTTACTGTGAGTTACTCTGAGGGACAGGTAGTGACAAGACGATATACCCTGTAAAGTGCTGCAGAATATGTCAGCACTGTATGAATACACAGTAATAACCATAGTAAATTTGATTTACTTGATTCAGGGAACGACTGATGCCATGAGCCTAACCACACAGGTTTTTAGTCTATGAAAGACGACTTAAAGAAGGGATTATGAAAGCTATATATATGCCAGATATATATTCTAAAATAACACTCATTTCCTAGATACCATCTGATCTTCTGTAGATATGGTCAATAAGACAGTAATAATTCCAGCTTGCATGCAGCTAGAATGTGAGCTAATCTACCGGTAAATCACCAGGAAGTGCATCCAGACAATATACTTTTCATATCATTTGTATGTGAGCTAGAACTAGCATCTCATTGAGCATCTCTGATCCTTTGGCTTTGTCATTTCAGCCACACTCCTTTAACAAGAACGAAGGTTTGGCATAAGTAATCATGAAAGTCTGAACAGGTGATTGGCATACTCATTCCAAGCCAGTGACTCAAAGTCCTCAAATTGGCATTGTTACACAAACCAGAGCATTTTAGGAGAACAATTCCATCGTTCATAGTCTCTCAGTATATGCCCTACAATGAAATGTTATCCTGAAAAAAGCAATTCCTGACCAGGTGTTCTAAACTAGCAATGACTGAACATAAAACTGGGCAGATTTATTACAGTCCTCTGCTCTTGAGATCAGAGAACATCCTACAAACCTGGCCTGGATATATTAACAAATGACGTCACATGTTAGCATCCCTCTTGTCACGTGTTTACAACCTTCTTTAAGAGATTAAGCTGGAAACACAATGGCTGCACTGTGGGACAGAGATAATCAATGAGATGCAAATATTTCAGGTTTGTAAGCAAAAAGCATCCAGCTTGAACGTGAGCCTCACAAACGCTACAGCTACTGAGCTCGTCAAGCAGCCCGCTTGCCGCGCGCAAACTCAGAATACATGATTCTCAAATATCATTACCACTGTAGGTGTGTGTATATAAATGTACAACCACCAATTCATTAGACTTTCAGGATCCCTCATAATGATCCAAAAAATAGTTTCATGTTTTTGCCCAAAGGATTTTTTATATTTTTGTCATTTCACAGATTTGTTTTTAATAAATCTAGGTTTTCACAACCACTTATATCCTCAAATGATCACCAGACATGTGAGAAAACAGAGGACTACCCTCCCAGTTTCTTCATACTGCATGTGAAAAGAAAAACAAACAAGTAACCTACATAGCTTAAGGAAGTGTCATGAATACCTTCATGTACGCCTCCTTATTTAATTCTATCAATTAAAGTTCTTGTGAGGTTTACCTACTTAGTAATAGAGTCAAGAGCAGAGTACAATAAGTGTGGCATACCAAGAATGACGACAGTAAGAACCGTATTTTAAAAATCATGATAGAATCTCGCAGGGTATGGGATATGACCTACTTCTAGAATCACTGCTCTAAAAACAGAACAGGTGCACTGGAATAAACAACCTAATCCCCAGCAATTCAGAGATAAATCAAATCAAATGTAGTAATGTAATATTTGACTAGACAGTTTGCCTTGCTCTACTCTGTGTGTGAACACCACTGGGCTGAACAGAGGACTAATCTGATTTGGAAATCTAATGACTGATAAATGTTATGTAATTGAATAGTTTCCAAATCTGAATAGACTCCGATTTCTGGCCACTATTCTGTTTCTTGTAAAGCAAAATACATAAACATAAAGACCTGAAGTCCGGTTTCAGCTCAATGCTTCTAAAATGTACAATGTTCATGGGGAAGATTTTCCACAACATGAACAGGAGAATGCGTGTATGTACAATAGAAGAAAACTTCCTACCACCAGCTGTGACACAACCCAGATACAGCATAAAAAGAGATTTATTAACTTAACATAACACTGCAGTGACCAAAGTTTTACATGAAAAGCAGAGTTAGTACCTGCTAACGATGTTTTCAACAATCCTTCAGGGCAAGGTGAGACGTCGCCCCTCCCAGACGCAGGAACAGACAGCACTTCCCCTATAAAAGAATCAAATGGTTAGTCCACCCTCAGTGCGTTTAGACAAGTACCCGACAGGTGAACAATCCACTAACCCACAATCAGTGCCACTATCTGACAAGACAACAACACCCGGGTGGGATCGTTGCCCTGAAGGATTGTTGAAAACATCGTTAGCAGGTACTAACTCTGCTTTTTCCCCACAATCCTTCAGGGCAAGGTGAGACGATAAACAAGTAATATAACCTTAGGGTGGGACCACTGCTTGAAGAATTTTTCTCCCAAACGCTTGGTCATGAGCAGATAATGCGTCAATCCGGTAGTGGCGAATGAACGTAGAAAACGTTGACCATGTCGCCGCCTTGCAAATTTGTTCAGGAGATGCCCCTGCTCTATTTGCCCATGAAGCCGCCATGGCCCTAGTCGAATGTGCCTTAAAGGAAGCTGGCGGATCAACATTCATAACCTTATAAGCCTCAATAATTGCTAATTTAATCCAATTAGCTATAGTCGATTTAGAAGCTGCCTGGCCTGAATTTTTACCTGTATGTAAAATGAATAATGCATCTGACTTTCTGATATCCGCCGTTCTGGCCAGATATTCTAATACACATCTTCTAACATCTAAGTAATGGAAACTCTGTTCTTTCTCATTCCTCGGATTCACACAAAAGGTTGGTAACACAATATCCTGGGACCTGTGAAATTTTGACATCACCTTAGGACAAAATTTTGGATCTGTCTGAAGTACCAACCTGTCCTGAAAATCTTGAAAGTAAGGACTTTTAATTGACAGGGACTGAATCTCACTAACTCGCCTCGCCGTAGTAATTGCTATTAAGAAAACTACCTTATAAGTAAGAACTTTAAGCGTACAATCTCTTAGTGGTTCAAAAGGAGCCTTGACTAGACCCTGCAGAACCACAGACAGATCCCAAGGAGACACGTATGGTTTGAAAACGGGAAGTTTTCTTGCAACTGCTTTCATAAATCTTACAATTAAAGGAGAGGTAGAAATAGGCACACCAGAGAACGCAGTAAGCGCTGCCATTTGTACTCTCAGAGTACTGACCGACACGTTCTTTTCCCAACCTTCCTGGAGAAAATCCAGAATTGCTGGGATAGACATGCTATCAAACTTAGAGTTTTTCAGCCAGACATGAAAAACTTTCCAATACTTTAAATAAATTTTCCTTGTTACCTCCTTGCGGCTTCCAATCAATGTTGAGGCTGCTTTATCTGACACCCCCATGCCCTTTAACAAAGTCAGTTCAGGATCCATACCGCCAGATTCAGTCGATCTGGATGTGGATGCCACAGATCTCCTTGGACCAACAAATCTGGTCTGAGGGGCAGTAACCACGGTTGTTCCACCGTGAACCTTTTCATTACCGCAAACCAAGATCTTCTTGGCCAAACAGGAGCTATCAGAATCATTTTCCTTCGGTCCTTCCTCCATTTCTCCAGCACTGCCGGGATCATGTTCAGGGGAGGAAAAACATAAATCAAGTCCCACTGGTAATTGAACGCATTTATCCCTAATGCATTGTCTGTTGGATTCAACGAGAAATAACTTTGTATCTGCGCATTCTCTTGAGACGCTAGCAGGTCTACTGACGGAACACCCCATCTTTCCGTGATCAGCAGAAAGACTTGTTTGTTCAGTGACCATTCTGAGGCTAGAATTTTGTTTCTGCTCAACTTGTCCGCATCTAAATTCAAAGTGCCCCTGAGATGAACCGCTCTCAAGGACAACACATTCTCTTCTGCCCAGAATAAAATCTCTGCCGCAGCTTCCTGTAATAACCGGGACCTCGTGCCTCCCTGTTTGTTTATGAATGCTACTGTCGTAACATTGTCTGACTGCACTAATACGTGTGTCTTGAATATTATCTCTTTTGCCTGAGTCAGTGCCAAACCCACAGCTTTCAATTCTCTCAAATTCGAAGAGCTCTGGGACTCCTGTCTTGACCATCTGCCCTGAAATGCTGCATGGTCCACATGAGCACCCCATCCCCACGAACTTGCGTCCGTGGTTAGAATCTTCTCTGTTGGATATTTCCACAGATTGCCTTTCAGTAGATTGGAGTCCTCCAACCACCACTGCAGCGATGACTTCACTAGTGTTGGAATGGACACCCTGAAGTCCAGACTCCGAGGTTGTCCATCCCAATTTTCCAACAGGAAATTTTGAAGCTTCCTGAGATGCGACAATGCCCACGGTACAGCCACCATTGTTGATGACATTATTCCCAACACCTGTGAAATCATTCTTAATGAAGGTCGCCATTCTTTTTGAAGGGTCAGAATTGCATTTTTTAATTTTTCCCCTTTTTCCTTTGGAAGATAGAACTTTTGATCCAGCGCATCTATCGAAATGCCCAAGAACAACATTCTTTGGTTTGGTAGTAGGCATGATTTTTCTTGATTTATTATCCAACCTAATGACTGCAGATGATCTGAAACCGCCTGCAGGTGATTCTTTAATTCTGCCACTGAATTGCCCATTATCAAAAGGTCGTCTAGATAAGGAATTACCATGATCGACCTTTCTCTTAAAGGAATCAAAGCTTCCCCCAGAATTTTTGTGAACATTCTTGGTGCGGAAGTGATCCCAAACGGGAGGCATAGGAATTGAAACTGCATCAGTATTCCATTTACCTGAAGGGCAAACCTTAAGAATTTTTGGGATCGTTTGTGAATTGGCACATGCCAATAAGCATCCCTGAGGTCTAATGAGACCATGAATGCCTCCGGAAATAATAGTTCCCTTATGGTGAATATTGATTCCATCCTGAACTTCTTCTTCCTGATAAACGGGTTCAGTTTCTTTAAATTTAGAATCAAACGAAATTTCCCTGATTGCTTTTTCACCAGAAAAATCGTTGAATAAAACCCCTCTCTTTGTTCCTTCTTTGGAACCCTGCCAATTACATTCTGCTTTAACATGTTCTCTATAATGTTCAACATTTCTGGAACTAAACTTAAGTCTTTTGGCGGTCTTGAGATCACAAACCTTGAGGGAGGGGGTGAGGCAAACTCGATTTGGTAACCAAATCTGATTGTTTGCCGAATAAATGGACTTTTCACCCACTTTGACCAAGTGTGGCAAAAATATTTTAGTCTTCCCCCGACCGCCTGATACGAGTCATTGTGGTTTTGACTGCCCCTCTGATGGCTTCGATCTGAATCCTCCTCTTGTGGATTTATCACTAAACCACCTTTTATTCCCTTTTTGATCTTTGTATGACCCTTTTTGGTTTGCCGCTGGCTTGCGAAAATATTTCTTATTAGACACTTTTTGTTTCTTTGGAAATGTCTTCTTCTTATTAGAAGTTCTTTCCAACGCTAGATCTAAATCTGGCCCAAATAACAGATCTCCTGAAAAGGGGACTCCACATAATCTATTTTTGGATGCTAAATTACCATCCCAAGTCTTGAGCCACAAGGCTCTCCGAGAAACATTTACCAGGGCAGTAGACCTGGCTGTAAATCTAATAGTCTCTGCGGAAGCATCCGCCAGATAATTTGCCGCCTTATTCAGAATCGTAATTGATTCCATCAGCTGCTCTACTGAAGCCCCTGCTAAAATATTTGCCTTGAGCTGGTTAATCCACAGCTCCAATGTTCTAGCCACACATGTTGAAGCTATAGCTGGTCTAAAGGTAGCCGCATTCGCTTCCCATGTTCTTTTAAGGTAGGCATCAATCTTTTTGTCTGCAGGATCTTTAAGATCCCCTAGATCCTCAAATGCCAAATCGCCCTGTTTCGACACCTGCGAAAAAGGAGAGTCCAATTTTGGACATTTGTCCCATAACGCCGAATCCTCACTCGTAAAAGGAAATCTGCGTTTCAATGCTTTGGAAATAAACAGCCTCTTTTCTGGATCCTTCCATTCTTTCAGAATTGTCTGTTTGATAGCATTATGCACCGGAAACGTGAGACCTTTCTTTTCCTCCATACCTTTATATAATTGGTCATGAAGGGATAAAGAAACCGCTGCCTCATTGTTTAATTCCAGTGTTTCATTAATCGCCGCGATCAGAGCTTCGGTATCTTCAACCCGAAACCTGAACCGGGAAGGCATATCAATTTCTACCTCTTTTGAATCTGAATCAGCTGAACTTTCATTCACATCCAACTGCTCCTGACTTTCCCCCTCAATCGCTGGAGTCACAGATACAGTACTCTGAGATGTAGAAGCTGCAGCTACAGACAAAGAGGATTTAAATGAAGCTAATGAAGAATTTATCTCTTCTCTAAAAGCTTGCAAGGTCTCTTGGACCGACGGCCCACCTTGTTCCCCCAAAATCTTATCAGTGCATTGCTGACATAAAGTTTTGGCATAGGGCAATGGCAATTTCACATTACATACAGGGCATCTCTTATAAGTAGGAGGAGGCCTCACTGCTTCAGTTGTTTTGGCCTGCAATAACATACAAAGCAGTATAAGATACAGATAGCCCAATAAATATGCATGCAATCCCCAGAAAGAGACCCTCTGCCTCACCTTCTGGGCGGCTAGATTACCCTCAGTCTTATCAGCGGCAGACATCATGCAACGATATCCTGCCCAAAGACTGCAGTCTGTCCACTGCAGAGTAACAAAAAAACGCCGCCACCAGCCTGCACGCGCTCTTTCCTTTAAACACTTCCGCCCACGGACGTCACGCAAGGCGGAACTGGAGCCGGAACCGGAAGTGACAGAAGACCCGGACCAACAGGCTCAAGAGGCAGCCTCCGGCATACCCGCCGGAAACTACGCCTCCACCAGCCTCATGCAAATCTACCTCCGCATCCAGCACACGTGACTCACCAGCGTCCGGTCCTCTCCCGCTCCGACTCCTCCATAGGCGGAAAGGAAAGCCGTGCCTTCCACTCTTGCTCCACCACATTCGGCTGAGAAAGGTAGGCAACCTCACAGACACAGCCCAGTGTGAGGTGAAGGCGAGACGACCTCAGTACCATCGTCTCCGCCACCCTAGGAAATAACACCTGCAGCCCAGCACACAGGCTTAATCCCAAGGGGAGATGCCGACCTGCCTGGACGCAGGAACAAACAGCACTGAGGGTGGACTAACCATTTGATTCTTTTATAGGGGAAGTGCTGTCTGTTCCTGCGTCTGGGAGGGGCGACGTCTCACCTTGCCCTGAAGGATTGTGGGGAAAACCTGAAGCCCGAGACACCTGGGATTTGCCATCTTTAAAAATGCCAGTTACTTGGCTGCCATGCTGATATTTTTGTTTTAGTAAAATCAAACCCTTGGGGCAGCCTTGCGGCCAGTGAAGTTGGAGTTGAGTTGTTCTGCCTAGATTAAGCATATTTGAACTGACATGACATGGGGACTGAAGTACATACTGGTGGCAATATTGGCAATCGCAGGCAACACACAGCACCAGCACCGTACCGCGCATTTAGCACAAACCGCAGTATTTGGGTTAAGCAACTATCGTAACGCATGCATTAATAATAATTGTGAAGAAACACCCTCTCATTTTCTAAACAACCAGTTTCTGGGAGTTAGATTGTAGAGTCTGTGCCCGTGCTCCCATTCATCTATCAGAAGACAGAATTTAAAAAAATGGTATCGATCAGAAAGCTCATGTCTGTCCTGGCGAAACTTTTGCATTACTTCAGCCAGATGGGCACAAGTAAATATCATAAATAGTTCTATCAACTTGCCATTCTTCTGTACTGGAAATGCAAGTTGGATTCTCTGGATGCTCCCCTATGACTGACATGTAAGAAGAAAAGTCTTGAATTGTTGAACACCTTTTTTTGAACCTTCAGTTTTGAATATCACTTCAAGATAAGATAACTCTGACCATGAATGCCAGTTTACAGAGCTGGGAAGCTCATGTCAAGTCAATAGTACTCAAGAATCATTGGGCCCCTCAAAAAGAACATTTATTCTCAAACCACAGAATATACTGTATGCTTAAAAAGCTCTTTAAGCAACACAGAATTTACTGAATGTAATGCAGGTGGAGAAGTGGTGCCTACATCTACATATATTTTCACAGATTAGTGCAAAGTGGGGACTACCATCAGATTGGTTTCCCAACAACATAAATGCTCGGGTGTCTGGATTCTTTTCACTGGGCATCTGATGGGTTTCAGAGACAGTGGATGCATTCTTCAAGGACTGGGGGTTGGGATTTGGCTTTGTCCTTCCTCCCCTCAATCAGAGGGGTTGTGAGAAAGATTGTTATCAATCAAACGAAGGCAATTCATAATGCCCGAATACTTCTTTTTCTGGCAGTGGGAAATCCAGAGACCATACCACAGCAAGAAGATCTGTTGTATGAAAAGCTGGTGTATCGTCCTAAAGTCAGTTGCCTGAGACTGAAAGCTCTGAGTTTGTATGGCAAGCCCTCTGAAATAGAGGATTATTAGAATAGCCTGTCAACATCCCACACAACAATTCAGAACATGTATGTGGCTTTAGTGTTAGCCTGGGCTGGTGGGTAGTTGAAATATTCCCCTGTGGCCAAACAGCCTTATATCTGCCACATCATTCAAAGTGAAAACTTTTTGCAGAATTTCACTTAGTAGGTAAGAGATTAATGTATTCTCATGTGCATACTTCAATACAGAAAACAACAGAAGAAAACCTATTCCAAAAGGAATAAAATAACAGGCTCTGTACTACTCACTCTCAGGTTCCTTTAGGCTCCATTAACAATGACTGTAGCTGGACTGTTTAACAAGCACTAGGAAAACCATGCACAGCACTGTTTGCAAGCGCCAGGAAAGGGGGCATGACGCTGTACAGGCATGTTACAAGTCTGCAGGTTAATGACGTGTGTGTGTGTGTGTGTGTGTGTGTGTGTGTGTGTGTGTGTGTGTGTGTGTGTGTGTGTGTGGTGGAGACAGAATGACAATGACTGGTGCACAACACAGTGACTTCTTGCGGGTGGGGCGAGTGTCCAGAAAATACGAATGAGGGCTGTTTGGGCATCGCTAAAGATCTGCCATGCAGCATCTTTAGGCAACCACTGTACACATGCTCGGCCACCACAGCAGAGTTAAACCTATCATGTGTATGTAGCTATGTGCTGGGTATACTGATTTGATTTTTGTCAGTCAACTGTAAGATGGAAAAACCGCTTGGAAATCTAATGCCTGGTACCCACCATGCAATTGTAGTCAAATAAATCGGTCAAATTATTTTATGACAGATCTAATCTGATTTCCGATCACTTCTATACAAAACCGATCAGAAAAAACATTTGTAAATCAGATTGGACCTGTCAGAAATGGTGTATTCGACCCATCTATCTGACAGAAAATTGCATGGTGTGTACTAGGCATAACGTTAGCAAATATGTTCCTCAATACAGCCGATAATTTTGTTAGTAATTGTCATGTTTGGTCACTAAAGACCAACCTCCATTGTTCTTTTATAATCTCATCAGCAGGGCACCTCTTGCTTGTAATCCTCCCATCCCCCTCCACAAAACAGCAGTGATTCTACTATGACTGTTCCCTGAACGCTCAGAAAATCTTTTCAGGCGAGAAATCCTGAAAGTGTATTTGCCCACACAGAAAAAATTGGAAAGCAACAACCAACCGTTACGCTTTTTGTGTTCATGATTAAATAATCCCATGAAATAACAACCAGGTGCTAAAACGTAAAAGAAAAAGACCAACTTAATGAGCTGGGAGATTAGAGACTATTCATTGATGTACTCATAGTCCTTACCAAGATTTGTGAATTTCCATGATCCGATTTCTTTACTGGCTGGCATGACGTCTTAAAGGTGCACATTACTGGTACAATTTTTAGTTAACGATCATATTTTCAATCAGTTTATTAAGATCCTATTGCATGAAGACAGTGAAGCTGATGGGGCCCATCAATTGATCCCGAACAATCACATTATCGATCGTTTCCTTATAGAACTAATCAATTCGCTTGGTGGACTTTTCAAATGATATGATCAGAACTGCAAGTTGGATTCGTTAGTGGTGTGGATCGATAAAATCCTTCCTTTCAGTCTGAATAATTGTATCAAAAATATGATCGTTCGCTAAAAATTGTACTGTTAATGGATACCTTTAGGAACCCTGACTATTAAATAGCTGATCACAGGCAACCCAGAGATATACATCGACCACAGGCTGTGTGTACAGCAGTTTTTGCCTGGCTGAAGGATGACGCAGCCCCTGTCTGCAGTACCACGATGGTAGACTCTCCACTACATGCCACCTCACAACGACCAATCCCTGATCAGCCTACTGTCACCCCGATACACCGGCATTCACTCACCTCTCCTCCTGCCTCCCGGCCGTCTCACTTGTGATCTGTCATACACACTCACACACCGGGTCACTCCGCCGGAAGCCGCGTCACCCAGACCTTCACCTCCCCCTGACGTCATCATCCACCGACATCTGTCAAGAACGAAGCGAAAAATGATTGTGATTTGCTCGGGTGTTACCGGAGTAACCGCATCAGTTAGTTTAGCTATGGGTTTCCTGAAACAAAGCGACAGTGTGCTCCGCGAAGGAGAGACGGAACAGGAACGTAGCGACAACTTGAACATGACGTCATCTGAGCCCGACACCTGAATCAGGAAGTAGTGAGAGAAGACAGCGTGTGAGTGCTGGGTGAGAGAGCTGCCCTACTGCCTCTGTCTATCTATATGACTTCTATTTTATTTGCATCCTTTATTCGCTTATACGTGTTACTATTATTATTTAGGTCTGAAAGGGGGAGCTTAGGAGTTTGGCATAGCGTATGGCCACGGGAGGGGAGGGGGTTGAGTAGCTAGAAATCACCGAGCTGTAGAATAGCAAACCTTTTCATCTCTTTGTATTTGTCTTCTTATTGTAACGTTTTAAATTTATAGTATATTGCTTACACAATTTTCTGAAGCACTTTATATTGTAAATGGAATTGTGTTGAACAGTCCTCATCCAGTGAGCATAATTGCATTACCTCTAAAACCCAGTTCACAGTCCACATTATTATTATTATTATTTATTGTAGTTATAAAGCGCCAACATATTACGCAGCGCTGAACATTAATTTAGGTTACAGACAATATTTAGGGGTGACATACAGCAATATGACAATACAGGAATAATAGAAAACCAGATCACACAGCACAGTATGAGTACAAGGTAATGCTTAGTCAGTCACTGGATTGAGCATGGAGATTAGGCAAGTTAGGTTCACTCAGATGCATAGCATGGGTTCACAGTAATGGAGGTGCATGATCAGGTAGGACACAAAAGGAGGAGGACCCTGCCCAAAGGCTTACAATCTAGAGGGAGAGGTAAGGACACGAACGGTAGGGGACCAGAGTTCAGCTGTAGGTTTAGAGCACTTGTGAGGGGTAGTAGGCCAGAGTGAAAAGGTGAGTTTTGAGGGCTTTCTTGAAGATGTTGAAGGAGGTAGGGAGTTCCATAGTGTTGGAGCAGCTCTTGAGAAGTCCTGGAGGCGTGCATGGGACTGGGTGATGCGGGGGGCGGTTAGGCGAAGTTCATTGGAAGAGCGGAGTGAGCGGCTAGGTGTGTACCTCTGAGTAAGATCGGAAATGTAGGTTGGACAGGTTTTGTGGACAGATTTGTAGGTCAGACACAGTATCTTGAATTTGATTCTGGACTGGATAGGAAGCCAGTGGAGGGATTCTAGGAGGGGATCTGCCGTGGTGGAGCGATGGGAGCAGTGGATAATTCTGGCTGCCGCATTCATGTTGGACTGCAGTGGGGCTGTTCGGGTCATAGGGAGACCAGACAGCAGGGCATTGCAGTAGTCAAGGCGGGAAATTATGAGGGCATGGATGAGGAGTTTGGTGGTGGCAGAGGTCAGGAAAGGGCGAATCTTACAGATGTTACGAAGGTGGAAGTTGCAGGACTTTGTGAGGATTTGGATGTGGGAAGTGAGGGAGAGTGCGGAGTCCAGGGTGACACCCAGACAACGGGCTTGAGAGGTAGGGCGAATGGTAGTGTGGTTAACAGTGACATGCACATCTGGGAGGTTCGTGGATGGCCGGGGTGGGAAGATCATAAATTCCGTTTTGTCTAGATTTAGTTTCAGGAACCTAGCGGACATCCAGGAGGAGATGGCTGATAGGCAGGAGGAGACCTTGTCCATGGTAGTGGTGGATATGTCAGGGGTGTGGAGGTAGATCTGGGTGTCATCTGCATACAGATGATAGTTAAAACCCATGGAGGAGATAACCTTGCCAATGGAGGATGTGTATAGGGTGAACAGTAGGGGGCCAAAGACCGAACCTTGGGGGACTCCCACCGAGAGGTGGTTGGGGTTGGACGAGGACTCATTGAAGGCGGTCGTGAAGGAGCGGTTGGAGAGGTAGGATGAAAGCCAGAACAGGGCGAGATCGTGAATGCCCAAGGACTGGAGGGACTGGAGGAGTAGGGGATGATCTACTGTGTCAAAAGCTGCTGAAAGGTCAAGGAGGAGGAGAATGGAGTATTTACCTTCAGCTTTAGCTAAGGCAAGGTCATTGACCACTTTGGTGAGAGCAGTTTCGGTTGAGTGGGCAGGCCGAAATCCAGATTGCAGTGGGTCTAGGATTGAGTTGGCATTGAGGTACTGGGTCAGGCGTTTGTGAACCAGACGCTCCAGGAGTTTTGAGGCAAAGGGGAGGAGGGAGATAGGACGGTAGTTGGAGGGTAGCGAGGGGTCGAGGGAGGGTTTCTTGAGCAGGGGTAGTACAGTGGCCTGCTTGAAGTCTGAGGGGAAGGTGCCTGTGGATAGGGAGAGGTTGAACAGGGTAGTGAGGACTGGGGCCAATTCCGTGAAGTGAGGCTGGAGTAAATCAGAAGGGATGGGGTCAAGGGGCAAAGTAGTGGTATGGGAAGTCTGCAGTAGGTGGTTGACTTCCGAGGTGGTAGTAGGAGTGAAGGTTGTGAGGGGAGGATAGGGTGGAGGAGGAGCTGGTTGGGAGGGGGTGGGAGGTGAAGATTGGATATTTCTTGGCGGATGGAGACAATTTTGTTGGTGAAGTGGGTGGCTAAATCTGTGGCAGAGAGGGAGGAAACTGAGGGTGGGGGGTGGGTTTAAGCAGGGAGTTGAAAGTGGCAAAAAGACGCCGGGGATTGGAAGCTTGTGCTCCGATGAGCTTGGTAAAGTATTCCTGCTTCGCATGAGCAAGGGCAGTGTGGAACTGCAGCAGGTTGGTCTTGTACTGTAGGAAATCCTGGTTAAGTCTAGTTTTTCTCCATTTCCGTTCAGTGGCGCGTGTTTTCCTCTGGAGGTTGCGAGTATGGGTAGTGCGCCAGGGCTGGGGGTTAGGGGGTCGGTGGCGGCGAAATATTGGTGGAGCAGCTTTCTCTAGGGCTGATGAGAGAGTTTGGTGATACTGAGCTGCAGCAAGATTTGGACAGGTTAGGGTGGGGAGAGTGGAGGAGAGGGCATGGAGGGGGTCAGCAAGGACGCTAGGGTTGAGCTTGCGTAGGTCTCGCTGCCATCGACCAGGTGGGAGGGTGGCTAATTTGGAGGTGCCTTTCCGTGAGGAGGTTGAAGGTGAGAAGGTGATGGTCTGAGGGTGGAAAGGGTGCGATGTCAAGGTCTGCAATGGTGGTAGATTTAGTGAATATAAGGTCGAGAGTATGACCTGCAGTGTGAGTGGGGGTGTTGGCGTGTTGTACTAGTCCAAGTGAGTTGGCAATGGTGAGTAGCCGGGTCACAGCGGAGCTCTGGGCTTCATCGATGGGAATATTGAAATCCCCAAGGATGATGGTGGGGAGGTCAGAGGAGAGGATGTGAGGGAGCCAGGAGGCAAGGTCATCGAGAAATTGTGGGGTGGAGCCCGGAGGGCGGTATAAGACCGCAACAATGGCAGGGAGGGGGTGGTAGAGGCGGATGGTGTGGGCCTCAAATTATGTGAATTGTAGAGAGGTAGGTGGGGTGAGGACACGGAAGGTGCAGGATGGTGAGAGGAGCAGACCCACCCCTCCCCCGGTCCTATTGTCTGGTCTGGGGGTGTGACTGAGGTGAAGCCCCCCGTAGGAGAGGGCAGCCTCTGCGGCAGAGTCAGAGGAGGTGAGCCATGTCTCAGTGAGTGCGAGGATGGTGAGGGATTTGGAGAGGAAAAGGTCGTGGACTGCTGTAAGTTTATTGCGGACGGATCTGGCATTCCAGAGACCGCAGGGTAGGGGGAGTATGTGTTTGTGGGTGGGATGGATGGAAATAAGGTTGGAGCGAGGATGGGTGTTGAGGTTATTTGTGGACAGAGGGCTGTGAAGTGTATGAAGCAGGTCAGCAGGGGATGCTTGTCTGGCAGCAGGCTGTGGCCCAGGATTGGGTGATATATCACCAGCTGCAAGTAAGAGTAGGAGGGAGAGAGTGAGCAAATGTGAATGGGATTTAAATGTTTGTGAGGTTTTTGAGCTGCTGGAGGGAGAGAGAGATTTCAGGAGAGCTAAGTAATGTTCATGAGAAGCTGAGTAATGTGAGGAAAGCAGAGCAGGTGAAATGAATATGGAGTGTGGTACACTGGGAGGGTGCATATTGCAATGCAACTTGTAGATGTTTGCAGACAGGCAGAACATAAGAAAAGGTGCAGTAAGCATGGTAATGGTCTCTGATCATAACCAGGAAGTTTCCAACCACTAAACAGTTTATATGAGTATGCAGTTAATGCAAGCAAACCTGTGTAAATAAAGAAGCAGAGTCTACTTGGCTGTGCAACATATGTCCAGCAGTGGCATTTGTAGCAATAGCATTGGAGGCAGTTGTGGATGCCGAGTAGTAGTTTCCAGCAGAGTCCTGTGGCTGTTGAATCCTGTTTGAATTCCTGGGTGAATGCTTGGTAAATTCTTAGTAAGTTGTAAAGCACTTTGTAATAAATGGCACTTCGGAATTAAATGGCACAAGTGACCTAGGCCACGAGTGACCAAGCTCCAGCACTTAAATAGGTATGGTAGCTGCTATGGCTGAATTAGAAGTGATTCTCAATTAGAAATTGGGAAAACCGTTCAGCTGAGGATGGGAGTGGCTACCAAAAACCAGGCCTGCTGCAATAAATAATTACTGCTCACTGGGCCGGAACACAAAGGATTCACAAATGTAATCTGGGAATTTACTAACACTGCTGAACTACTTAAATTTATATTTAACAATCTTAATAGCAGTGTATGTAGCAAGCATACCAATATACCACATAATGAGTTTCGTGTTTCTAAAGGCGCCCATTCATTACTCCAGGCAGCAATTCTTAATCTTTTTACCCTGGAGGAACCCTGCAAATAGCTTTTTGATCTCAAACCCTGCAAATGTTTTTGAGGATATGTGCACATTATTATTATAGCAGACCCAAATCAAACATTTTTTTTTAATTCAAAATATTTAGTTGCACCACTCTGACACATACAAAGATAAATAAACACTCCTTCAAGCCTATGGCCCGGTTTACATTAGCATTTTTTTGCGGAGCCGGTCATACTAATCTGGCCATCAGGATCAGGAAAAACTGTCCGTTTTTACAGCCAGTGTGCTGTAAACTGCCAGTGTTCTATTTGTTACTATGTAGCTGCAAAACCTTACGTTTCCGTTCCGTTGAGCAAAACAGTCTGGAAAATTAGGGCCTGCAGCATTTTTTTTGTCTGTTCAGAGGAACGGACCCCGGACCCGTACACAGGGCTGTGGAGTCGGAGTCGTGGAGTCGGGCAATTTTGGGTGCCTGGAGTCGGAGTCGGGAAAAAATGCACCGACCCCGACTCCGACTCCTAATGAATTTGTAACTGTAATTAAAATAGAAAATATGATAAAATGTTCTATTTCTCAGATAATAGTCATTACAAATAATGTATATATACACTATATATACACTAATAGCCGTGCTTAGTCCACAAAAATGAAATAAACCAATCAAAATTAGTTACTTGTGCTGCTTCAATAAAGCAGTCCCCGTATTTTTAAGGTCAGACATACATATCTGATTGTGACTGTATATATGATGTGTACACAGGAATCTCTTATATATACTAAATAACATCTATGCTGTAAGAATAAAGCCTGATGTGTAGCTGTGTCACTAATAGAGATGGTCAACGAGATGGAAATAATTCTGCATTGATGCTGATTTATGCAAATGTATGCACTCCCTTTGCTGATGAAATCAAATAATTTGATATGTTGTTAAAATTTGGTTTGGGGGCTACAAATTAAAGGGTACCTGAAACGGATGAAAAGTAAAGTTTTATACATACCTGGGGCTTCCTCCAGCCCCCTTCAGGCTAATCAGTCCCTCGCTGTCCTCCACCACCCGGATCTTCTGCTATGAGTCCTGGTAATTCAGCCAGTCAACGCTGTCCAGCCGCATGCCGATCCCACAGCCAGGAACATTCTGCACCTGCGCAATAGTACTGCACAGGTGTAGTATGCTCCTGGCGGCGGAGTGTGTGCATGCGCACTACGCCTGACTGGCTCAAGTACCTGGACTCATAGCAGAAGATCCAGGTGGTGGAGGAGGACAAAGAGGGACTGATTATCCTGAAGGCGGCTGGAGGAAGCCCCAGGTATGTATAAAACTTTAATTTCATCTGTCTCAGGTTTACTTTGTTACACAGTAGTACTATACTCTACATATGCACTCCCCACAGAGCTGCAGGGAATCCACTGAGAATGCTGTGCACATTGAACACAGGGGTGTTGTCTGTCACCCATAAACCTTGTTCAGATTGTGCATGAAGAATGTGTAATAGAGGAAGAATCTCCTCATTCCCCTGCAGAGCACCTGCACATCACTCTTACATGTACCCACAGTCACATTGCCTAGGGCCTGACAGATGTTCTTTGTTCCGGTCTGTACCTTTTACAAGTACTCTTACCAAGGACTAGTTTTAGTCTAAAGGGAATAAATATAGTAGTCTACATATCCTTCTCACTTCAGTTGTCTTGTAAAATTCCTAAGCGTTGGCAGTTAAGAGACGAATTTCATGTTACATACTTTTAATCAACAAAATTGTAATATGCAAATTAGAGGAGTCGGAGTCGAGGAGTCGGAGTCGGTGGAATCCTAAACTGAGGAGTCGGAGTCGGTGGATTTTTGGACCGACTCCACAGCCCTGCCCGTACAGCCGGTTCCGTTTGCAAATGCAGATGTGAACCGAGCCTATGAGTATTTCAGTGCATGCTTTTCACCCTTCTCTTTTCATAACTAGGGTTATACAGGGGGCAGCCATTAGCAATTCCTCCTTTGCCGGACACCACCTACTCCACCAGTCTGCTGGATTTTGTCCCGGCAATATGAAAGGAAGGGAGGGGTTCCTCCAATAAATGTAAAATATTTTATATTTGTCATCATGCAGCTGAAAAAAAGGCTGCTATTTATTATTATAATTTTAGAAAATAGATTTTATTTCTGAAATCTTGTATTTTTAATTTGGGTTTACTTTAATGCTTCATTTTACAGTACCCCCTATTATCTAGTATACTCTCTATTATACTTCCCCCAACTCCTACAATGGGAAAAATGCCAAGGAACCCCTGCAGAGTACTCAAGGAACCCTGGTTGAGAAAGCCTGCTCTGAGGCATCAGTATTCGTCAGATTCAGTCATAATGTTTGAATCTACCTGGTATTACGTGGCCACCCGATTGTAATATTGATTGATTTCCAGCCAGAAACTATCAATTCAGCATGCTGGAAAAAAATTACTTGGAAGGGATCAGTCTGGTGCGCTTCAGTAGCGGCATGTGTAATGTGTATCCTCCGGATCCATGGTGAGTGAGTATCCTCCATTGTCCCGTATCGTCTCTGCATAGCCACTGGGCGTCTACCATGTGACCTGAGGTACAGGCGTCACCGGCAGCAATAGAGAGAAAACACTGGGAAAGGCATGATGGTATATTGATGGGCTCCACTGCTTCCACACTCCCCATGGGCCAAGGAGTACATATTACATGGGGGGAGACCTGGGAGGCAGCTGTGCAGATTTCAAATAGATTTCATGCTAAAATTTGTTGCACTAAGCTGGCAGCAATAAATCCCTCTCCATTCACATTTGATTAGAGATAAATCTATTTGATGGTTGAAACTACTATCTTTCTGCCACTGTATGTACCTTAAGGCAGTGCAAATATACTACGGAGTGTAGAAATAATTTCCACTTGTGTGCAGAGGTGGCTCTGCTTAAAGGGACTCTGAGTAGTGCCTGTGGGTATACCTTTAAGCATACCCACAACAAATTAATTATATCCTCACACCTACCGGCATGATGTTTGTAATTGTATCCCCCTGGGTTCCTTGTATTTCATTGCATTGCACTGAATGGAGCTGCCGACACTGGGGAAAGTGTCGTCCTGCATAATACAAAACTGAATAAGGATCCCAAGATGGCAGCCACGAATTCGATCGCAAAAATAACGAAAACTAAAAGGTAGGGTGGCGGTTTATATATCATTGGAAAGAGGAGAAAGAGCGCTTCAAAATTAGGCATCTTTCCATAGTTACTGCACTGCTCGGAGTCCCTTTAATTTGAACTAACGATTTCTTAAATAAATCCTCTTCACACGTCATTTAATTCAGCTGAAGTAAGGTAACCACTTGTTTAAGGAGAAAATATCTAGTGTAGTTTTTTTCCTGTTGACAATTTCTATTAGATTTAAAGTGAATCTTAACCACTTCCTCCACTGCTACAGTATATCTACGTCAGCTGTGGCACCCTCCAAGCCACAATGACGTAGATATACTGACTTGTTTGCAGCCCTGCTGTGCACGATCGGGTGCGCTTCAGAGCGCACCCCCCCAGCACTGTCAGCTGCATTACTAATTGGCGAAAGGGAACATGTTCCCTTACAGCCAATTAGTCCACCCCCCTCCCATGAACGATCGCTGCAGTAGTCAACTGCAGCGATCCTTCATCTGTCCCCCTCCATGCATAAATAGTTAAAAAAAAAATCCTCCAGCAAGCAGCCTCCCTCACCTTACCTCATTCCTGCGACTATCCTGAAGCCCGAGCCTCCGATCCCCGCTCTGCAGTCAGCCCTGCTATGCCGAATATCTGGGTCCTGGCTTGATGACGGCATCTGGCTATCAATCCTGGGGGACATCTAGCTAACTGGGGGGGGGGGGAGTGTCTAATAGCAAGGCGCATCTGGTTACCCGGGGGGGGGGGGGAGATAATCTAAAACGGGGGGCACATTTGGCTATGATGGGGGGCCGGTGCTAATCCTGGGGGCACATCTGGCTATAATTAGGGGCGCATCTGACGATCTATGCTTGGGGTGGCAAATGCAGGGGACACATCTGTCTATACTGGGGAGGGGCTTATATTGGGTACATATCTGACTATCCTGGGGGGGGCTGATATTGGGGACACATCTGGCTATCTATTCTGGGGGACATAATACTAGTGGCATGGTTTTTATGACAGTAGCACTTTTTATTTTTTAGCTGGAACCGATAAAAACTGAGAAATCATGCATTTTTAATTTTTTTCCCTCTTTTTTTTTCCCATTAAAATGAATAGAAAAGAACTATTTTCTTAGTACAAAATACCCCCCAATAAAAGCCTAGTTTGTCTTGAAAAAAAAACTGTATATAGATCATTTAAGTGTCATGAGTAGGGATAAAGTTATTGCTGATTAACTAGGGTCATGGCTAAAACATCAAAACGGCTCTGGTTCATAAGGGGGAAACAAGGTCTGGATGCAATGTGGTCAAGCCCCATCTACACTATACGATTCTTTGTGGGATTCGATTACGATTCTATTTACGATCTGATTAAATCTGACATGTCCGATCGGGATTCTATTCATTTCGATTTGCCATTGTTTTGCAATGGCAAATTGAATCAAATCGAATCCCGATCGGAAATGTTGGATTTAATCGGATCGTAAATAGAATCATAATAGAATCGCACAAAGAATCGTATCATGTAGATTGGGCTTATGAATAAAGGGTTAAAAACACTTTTCCAGTCATATCAAAAACCATACCTTAAGGCTGTAGACACACTGGGTGCATTCTTTCTGACCATCAGAGCTTTGTGGGCGCTCTTTAAAAAATGCTCTCATTGACGTGCATTAAAATTGCAGTAAAATTGCCACGATTGCGATTTAAAAAAAGAAAATCACAATCACAGCAATTTCACTGTGATCTTACCACAATTTTAATGCAAGTCAATGAGAACAGTTTTTAACCATCTTAGCGGTATGGACGAGCTCAGCTCGTCCATCACCGCCGATGGCTGCCGCTCAGGCCCTGCTGGGCCGATTTTGTTGAAATAAAAAGCAGTACACGCAGCCGGCACGTTGCCAGCCGCGTGTGCTGCCTGATCGCCGCCGCTCTGCGGCGATCCGCCGCTATCAGCGGCGAAAGAGGGTCCCCCCAGCCGCCTGAGCCCTGCGCAGCCGGAACAAATAGTTCCGGCCAGCGCTAAGGGCTGGATCGGAGGCGGCTGACGTCCATGACGTCACTCCGCTCGTCGACATGGCGACGAAGTAAGCAAAACACGGAAGGCCGCTCATTGCGGCCTTCCGTGTTACTTCTGGCCGCCGGAGGCGATCAGAAGAACGCCTCCGGAGCGCCCTCTAGTGGGCTTTCATGCAGCCAACTTTCAGTTGGCTGCATGAAATAGTTTTTTTTTTATTTAAAAAAAACCCTCCCGCAGCCGCCCTGGCGATCTTAATAGAACGCCAGGGTGGTTAAAAAGCACCCACAAAGCTCTGATGGTCAGAAAAGCTCTCAGAAAGCGCTCTGAGGGCCCATTCACACTAGTGCAATTAGCGTGCGATTCCCGCTAATTGCCTAAGAGCTGGAGCCTTTTAAAACTGTAGTGCTATTCTAACTAATGGCAGTGATCTTACTGCCGCGATTGGCACAGATCGCAGGTGTTTTGCAATTAGCGCCAATCACAAAAAGCATTACCTGCAGCATTTTTGCCGCGATTCTGGATCGATCGCAGTACAGTGCTTAATAAAGCATTGCAGCATAGTGCTTCATAAAGCATTGCAGCACAGTGCTTCATAAAGCATTGCAGTACAGTGCTTCATAAAGCATTGCAGTACAGTGCTTCATAAAGCATTGCAGTACAGTGCTTCATAAAGCATTGCAGTACAGTGCTTCATAAAGCATCGCAGTACAGTGCTTCATAAAGCATCGCAGTACAGTGCTTCATAAAGCATCGCAGTACAGTGCTTCATAAAGCATCGCAGTACAGTGCTTCATAAAGCATCGCAGTACAGTGCTTCATAAAGCATCGCAGTACAGTGCTTCATAAAGCATCGCAGTACAGTGCTTCATAAAGTGATCGCGGAAGTGTACAGTGATTTTACCTCGCTAAGCGATAGCATTTTGCCTTTTTTAACTACTTCGCGACTGCTCCACGCCGATTGGCGTGAGCAGCGCGGCAGCCCCAGGACCACTCCACGCTGATTGGCGTGAATGCAGAGAATGCTGCAAAATCACTTAGTAAAATGTTTCAATACGCTAAGCGATTTTTAGCCCTTAAGGTGCCCCAAATTCTATGCATCTCCCGAAAAGGTAGCCATATAATGTAAATTATTTGAAAGAAACCATCCACATGCATTTAGTTATTGCTTCACTTCAACAGTAAAGGCCCGTTCACACGCTCAGTTAATGTTGCCTAAATACCTCGGCAGGGCCGAGGTGGTGCAGACACGTTGCCCGGTTCTTTTCTGTGTGGAGTTGGGGGGGGGGGGGGGGGGGGGAGGGGGGGGTTGGTAAATAGCTTGTTCCCGGAGGAGACCGCAATGGAGCACTATGACGATAAACTGTAAAATTTAAAAGGCATATGTACACTTATAAATGAAAATGCGTCTTAGTGTGAAAAATATTGCAAATAACTTTCTATGTAGCTGTGACTTATAATAAGTGTTATTAATTAGATGGCTCTGAATTCTGACCAACATGTTTTGATTTGTACTTGTCCATCTCCTTATGGGGGGTTCACAAGGTTCCTTAAAGTGAATGTTTACCACTTTAAAAATCAAAAAGTCAGATACTCACCTAAGGAGAGGGAAGGCTCGGTCCAAATGAGCCTTCCCTCTCCTCTCCCGGTGCCCGGTCCCGTGCAGGATCCCCCGTAGCAGTATTCAACCAGTTCGGTCAAATACTGCCACTTCTGCAGCCGAAGGGAGCTTTCGGAAGCCTTCGGGAGCACTCGGGCTCCCGAAGACGGGCCGCTCCATACTACGCATGCGCGAGCGCCCTCAATGACGCACTTGCGCGTGCGTAGTATGGAGCGGCCCGTCTTCGGAAGCCCGAGTGCTCCCGAAGACCTCCGAAGTCCCTGCGGCGGCGGACGCGAACGGGGGAGCCAGCGCAGCATTGAGGGCACCGGAAGAGGAGAGGGAAGGCTCATTAGGACCGAGCCTTCCCTCTCCTTAGGTGAGTATCTGACTTTTTGATTTTTAAAGTGGTGACCATTGGCTTTAAGGTTTTGCTTATTTTTAAAAGCACTTACTAAATGGCAGTTGCTCGGTTCAACTGCCAGAATTGTGCATAAGTTGGACTACGGTTATCAAAGACATGATCTGGTTTTGTTGTGAGCTCCATGTATGTCATACCAGTTATCTATTGTGCAGCGCTGCGTAATAAGCTGGCACTTTATAAATACAATAAATATATAAATAAATACATACATACACTTCAAACTTACGTCTTTGGTGCACACGGGAAGCTGAAGTGGCTTTAAAGGAGAACTGTAGAGAGAGGTGTATGGACGCTGCCATATTTATTTCCATTTAAGCTATACCAGTTACCTGGCTATCCTACTGATCCTCTGCCTCTAAAACTTTCAGCAATAGACCCTGGACAAGCATGCAGCAGATCAAGTTTTTCTGATAATTTTGACAGATACAAGATTAGCTGCATGCTTGTTTCTGGTGCGATTCAGCCACCACTTCAGCCAAATAGATCAGCAGGGCTGCCAGGCAACTGGTATTGCTTAAAAGGAAATAAATATGGCAGCCTCCATATACCTCTAACTACAGTTCTCCTTTAATGATAAGTGATATCCTTTAATTATGGAGGATGTGGAAGTTTAGTGCAACAAATAGGAGCTTATAACTCCTGAATCCCTTGGGACCTGATGCACTAAAAGGTGGTAAAGTTGCCGTGCACAGGAAGAGCGCATCAATCTTACCAGTACGAACGCCGGGGGAGCACTGCGCGTTAACCAATAGTCAAGGATATACAGTTAGCACATAATGCCTGGTACACGCTACTGTGGCGGAACGGTGGCATAGTGGTTAGCACTCTCACCTTGCATTGCTGGGTCCCAAGTTCAGACCCCAGCCAGGGCACTATCTGCATGAAGTTTGTATGTTCTTCTTGTGTCTGTGGGTTTCCTCAGGGCACTCCGGTTTCCTCCCACATACCAAAAACATACATATGTTAATTGGCTTCCCCTAAATTGGCCATAGTCTACAATACATACACTACAGGTTACATATTATGGTAGGGATTAGATTGTGAGCCCCTCTGAGAGATAGTTAAGTAACAAGACAATATATACTCTGCACAGCGCTGTGGAAGATGTCAGCGCTATATAAATACTAAATAATGATAATAAAAAAATGTACCCACAGCCAGCTTGATCGGGGATCTCCAACAACAAATGATTGTTCCCTGATCCACCTGGCCAAATCTGCAAGTGTCTTGGCGGAAATGAACAATTGTGGCAAATTACCGCAAAAGTCAATGGGGGTCAGAACGATATGCTCCAACATGGCGGTCATTTAAAAATGACCCTGGGTGTCCTGCACTGTGAAGAGTCGTTTAACAAATTTTCGTTACTGTCACATGATATAATGAAAAAAAAATTTGCTGCTGAAAAAATCGTATGAAATATCATTTCACGGGTGTGGACCTTTATAGAGAGCTGTGGTGAGTAAGGCACCATTTCCACTAGGGCAGAATCTGCAGTGTTTCCCCGCAGGTGAGTCGTACGGTGAAATGCTGCTTATGTGCCCAATAACTTGCCATCCAGATCACATGCCGTTGTGGATCTGGATGGCAAGTTGCTGATTTTTGCAGTACGTACCAGAATCCCTAGCCACGGCTAAATGATCTGGATGCGTACCATTGCTTCAAGTCCTGGAGTGTGTCTTGCAAGACGCATGCCGGCTATTGGAAACCAGCCCTCTCCTTTGATTATTCAGCAAAGACCCTTTGAATAAGGAAATTTCCATTTACTGGCTAACTCAATAGACTGAAGATGCAAGCTTGCAAAACCTCTTAGGTTTGTATATTTGATTAAAGCAGAACGACATTCAAAATTTCTCTCTATTACAATAAATTAACCACACTGTTATCAATTTTACAAACACTTAAAGAGACACTTAAGCCAGGAATAAAAAATTAGTTTTACTTGCCTGGGGCTTCTACCAGCCCCCTCCAGCCGTCCCGTGCCCTCGCAGTCACTCACTGAGCATCAGGTCCCCCGCCGCCAGCTAGTTTTGTTTTCACCGACAGGCCTGGCCATGAGTATTTTTCTTTGCTTTCCCGTCAGCAATAGTGTCCTGCACCTGTGCAGAACACTATTGAGGACGGGAACATGAAGAAGGATATGCGTGGGCAGGCCTGCGCAGAAAGCCCGCCGACTCCCTGTCAGTGAAAATGAATCTAGCTGGCGGCAGGGGACCGGAGGCTCCGTGAATGACTGCAAGGGCACGGGACGGCTGCAGGGGTCGGTAGAAGCCCCAGGTAAATTTTTTTTTATTCCTGGCTTAAGTGTCCTTTTAAAGTGGACCTGAACTCTTGCACAGGACTGAAGAAATACATAGAGAAATGCACCATGTATGTATTTAGAGAGTTTAGCCTGTTTAAGTCTCCCTCATTTGTGTTTAATAACAAGTTGTAATCTGATCTCTCCCTGTGTCACATGACTGCCTATGGCAGATAAGGCAATTTGAAAGTACAGCAGATTAACAATATGTCTGCTTGCATGAATCAGGAAGTAGAAACAGTGCAGATTTATTTTAGGATTTGTATCAGGTGTAACAAAGAAATGTTTTTTTATTAGGTTATTATACTTTTACATATCTTTTAGAGTAGAGAGGACGTTCTGAGTTCAGGTCCGCTTTAAAATATGCCTAAAAGGGTTAAAGGACAAATGAAGTGAGAGGAATATGGAGGCGGCCATATTTATTTCCTTTTAAACAATACCTGTTGCTTGGCAGCCCTGCTGATCTATTTGGCTGCAGTAGTGTCTGAATAACACCAGTAACAAGCATGCAGCTAATCTTGTCAGATCTGACAATAATGGCCTCAATTCACTAAGATCATGCTGGAGATAATAAGGCAAGAGAAAACTTACCTCCACACAGTAAGAGAGTTATCTTATCTCTTCATTCCTTACGTTACCTCTTCTGTAGTTAATTTACCTCCTCTGTAGTTGTTACCACCTAGTTATTTTCACACGCAGTTAATGAACAGCCTGCCTTTAACTCTGGAGTTATTTTAAGATTTAAAGAGTTAACTTAAAGACAGAAGAGTTAACTTTAGGTTTGCCTGAGGTAAAATACTACATGCCTTATCACCATGGTAACAACTCTAGAAGAGTTATTAAAGACAGGAGATAAGCCTAGTGAATTGAGGCCAATGTCAGAAACACCTGATTTGCTGCATGCTTGATCAGGGTCTAAGGCCACATACAGACATCAGACCATAGTCTTTGGAAAATGAAAGATCACAGACCAATCTTACCACCCTTCATGTAGTATGAGAGCCATACCTTCACAGTCTTTTCTATGGAGCTGAACTCCACATCAGAAAAAAATCATTGCAAGATGCTGCACACACAGATGCTGTACAGACACAAAAGATCAGTATCTGCAAAAGATCTGTTCCTGCCAAAAATCCATTCCTCCAAATTGCAATGATAGTCTATGAGATCTCCAGATCATCATACACACATGATTTAACTGACATTCATCTGCAGATCTGAAAATCCATCCTGGTGGATCTGATCTGCAAACTTTTTAACATCAGGAAACATACAGTAAATAGGAATAATGTAGGTTGCTGCCCTCTAGTGGTTTATCCTGAAGATGCATTGAGAATAGGTTGCTGCCAAACATCGAATCTGCACAGTGTACTCCCTGTATGTGGAACTTAATTAATAGCACTTTCTTTGACAGTTGTATTTTGACACATTAGTTAAGTTATACAATGGCCTCAATTCACCAGTGGTTACCGACCTATTTATCTCATGGGAGGTAATTTACCTCCTGTGATATCTCCAAATAGCAATCCTCCAGAAGTATAGGGTGAAATATCCACAGAGAGAAATCCATGCGATAAATGTTCAATCAATAGGCGATAGCTAGTCGTTATTTTTTTCTCAAAATCACAATTCACCAGGGAAAAAAGGGGGTGTGGCCATTCATTATTTTTTCATCTATTTATCCCCTGAATGTACCTGGAGATGTGTGGTTTTTCTCACAGCTGCTGCTGCAGCTAGTTTACTAGCAGCACACAGTAACAGCTTATACTGTACATATTTCAGGCACCAGAGAGCAGCCCATTTACACTATTTAGCATATTAAGCATTATTAACCTCCTTGGCGGTGCCAGGCAGCGCTAAGGGGTGGATCAGGACTCCCAGTGACGCCCCGACGTCGGTGATGTCATCTCGCCCTGTCGCCATGGCGACGGGGGAAGCCCTCCAGGAAATCCCGTTCTTTGATCGCTGAAGGCGATCGAAGCGGGCGGGGGAATTCCGCTGAGCAGCGGCTATCATGTAGCGAGCCCTGGGCTCGCTACATGATTTAAAAAAAGAAAACTGCTGCGCTGCCTCCTGGCGGAATTTTTTAGACCGCCAGGAGGGTTAAAGGGACTCCGAGCAGTGCAGAAACTATGGAAAGATGCATACCATTTTGAAGCTCTCTTTCTCCTCTTTCCAACGATATATAAACCGCCGCTCTACGCCTTTTAGTTTTTGCAATCAAAATCGCGGCCACCGCGAAAATATCGAAAACTAAGCTAGTAAGGAGTACCTTTAAGCATTTACAACATTAAGTGGATGAGTGAAACGAAGGAGGACTCTGGATACATTTTTCATCGGGAGGGAGTGTGAAAATGTATCCAAATACCTCCTCCGTTTTACCCATCCACTTAATATTGTAAATGCTTAATATTGCTTAGTATGCTTAATATGCAGAACGGAGGGAGGGATTTGTAATGGAAGGAGAGGGTCAAAAAACAGGGAGGGAAACCCTCTGCGGTCACATGCTGGTAATAACCTCCTCCTTCTACCCACAATCCTTTACTTACAGCATCCAGAGAGGCAGAGTATCACATGCAAATCACTAATGCCGCATAACTATCGACCGCTTATCGCACGGTTTTCGCATCCATATAGCTCCATTATCGCACCATTATCGGCTGCTACCGAACACTCCCCTCTCTATCCTCTCACAGTGGTGAATTGCAAACAAACTGTTAAAATACCGCATGAGATAAAATACCGACTTTTTATCTCTTACTAACTCTTCTCTGGTGAATTGAGGCCATTGTTGCTGTTATTTTCATTTGAAGGACCACTCAAACAAGTAGGCAGCTAAAAAGGTTTTGGACTAATCCATTGCCTCATGGGGGATTCTCAGGGTTTTCTTTGTTTTCAAAAGCATTTCCTGACCGGCTGTTGCTAAGTCTAACTGACAAAATAGTGTGCAAGTGAGTTGGGAGGCAGGCTGGTATCTTACTATTTTGGCATTTAAACTGCCATTCAGGAAATGCTTTTGAAAACAAAACCATGAGAATCCCCTATGAGGAGATAGACTTGTCGAAAACCTGTAGTTTCTGTCAGTCTGTAACGGCTTACTTTTTCCGCTGGAGTGGTCCTTTAAATTACAGTAATGCCTTCTTAAAGCCAAAAACCACCATTTGATAGTGTAGTGGGCAAGTACCTACAGTAAATCTAGCACTACTTGTGTAATGAAATGAAACTTTTGCAACTAAAAATTATATTCTAAAATTTGCGTAACCTGAAGTAGCCCAAAATAATGACTAGACAATCAGCTCAATGTGTACTACTCTTGCTTGGCTGCATTACGCTGCTGAGACTGCAGAGGGCAGGGCACAGAAAGAGGATTATGGTCAGAGACTATTGCAGTCTGCTGTTTGAAAGTCCAGGTTCTAGCCCAGGCATGGGCAAACTTTAGCCCTCCAGCTGTTAAGGAACTACAAGTCCCACAATGCATTGCAGGAGTCTGACAGCCACAGTCATGACTCATAAAGGCAAATGCATTTGTGGGACTTGTAGTTCTGTAAAGGCTGGAGGGCCGAGTTTGGCCATGCCTGTTCTAGCCCCATACACACGCTCAACAGCGGTCTTTCATGCAGCACAATTATCAAACAACTTTTGTTGTGTAACAAGTTGAACAACCAAAAAAAGTTGCTTGCTATTGTTCAAAGAACTGATAAGACGTCAATCCAACAGTTGGATGGGAGTTTTTTTAGACACTTTCTAGTGTACCATTGCTGTGGTTGTGGAGAGGTATCTTTTTGGATCATTTTGCAAGTATTGAAAGTCATAGCTGGGAGTAGTACTGGAAAGGTATTTTCTAATAACACTAAAGTGATAATCCATTCTCAATGGAAATACAACTGTTGGAATGAGAGCTAGGTAGCAAAATGGCTAAAGGTGACTTTCAGAAAAATTAATATTCAAATTTTAAGTGTGTTTCCATTGGCTACTTATCACACTAGCTTCTATTATCCTAGCTTTGTCAGTTATTTCAGCTGAGAATTCATAAGGGAGTCACGTTACAAGGAAATTGAAGAAACTTCCTTTTTTGCATTATGCTCTGATTTGATGCTTGGAAATGCACACACTATAACTGCATTGTTCTTTACTGTTCATCTCCCATTGTGGCCCACTGCAGAGCTCTGGTACAGGAAGAAAAAGCAAAGGGAGATGGCAATAAAACCTTAAAGGACAACTGTAGCCAGAGGGATATGGAGGCTGCCATATTATTTCCTTCTAAATAATACCAGTTACCTGGCTATCCTGCTGATCCTCTGCCTCTTACTTTTAGCCATAGACCTTGAACAAGCATGCAGCAGATCAGGTGTTTCTGACATTGTCAGATCTGACAAGATTAGCTGCATGCTTGTTTCTGGTGTGATTCAGATACTACTGCAGCCAAATAGATCAGCAGGGCTACCAGGCAACTGGTATTGTTTAAAAGGAAATAACTATAGCAGCCTCCATATTCTTCTCACTACAGTTGTCCTTTAAGGCTGGGTTTCTCAGTAGGACATTGTGGTGCTGCGTTATAAAGTCTTATAGTGCAGCTTATCGCACTGCAATAAAAAGTCTATGCGATGTTAGTGTCACAGTGTAGTGCAGTGCGTTACCTTTAAACGCACGTTACCAGGTACAGGAAAGCATACTTTTCATTGCCTGTATGCTTCACTGTACCTACTTAATGCAACGATAATGCAGCATTAACCACTTAACGACCGCCCACTGCACAGGGGCGGTCGGAAAGTGGATGCCGCAAGGACCAGCTCATGCACAGAGGCGGCGGTCCTTGTACGGGCATGGGCGGAGCAATCGCGTCATCCGTGACGCGATCCTCCGCCGGGGATCGATGGCCGGGGATTTAGCCTCCAGCCCGCCGGCCAATTAGCAGCGCCGGCGGGCGGAGGAATACAGAAATCCGCCAATGAATGCGTATAAGGCACTTTGTTAGGTAAACAAAGTGCCTTATACATGCTTCCTCCTCGCCTTGTGGTCTAAGGGCTCGTTCCCACTGTTGCGACGCGATTTCGCCGGCATTCCGACGCTTGTAAAAACGCATGCGGATGCGTTTCCACATGCGTTTTTACCCGCGATTTCGCGTGCGATTTCGCATGGCAGGGTGTCATGCGAAATTAACCATGACACTGCCAGGGCAAAATAAAATTAAAAAAGGTGCGAAATCGCACGCGAAATCGCGGGTAAAAATGCATGTAACAAATGCATGCGTTTTTACTATTAAATACATTAGCGGCGATTCGCACGGATTCCCGACGCAGGCAAAATCGTTGGCTCTTTTGTGCGTTTCTTTACCGCTGAAAAAAACGCACCTCAACAACGCTACAGTGGAAACAGGCCCATCCACTTGCATTACATGTGCGGATCTGCATGCGTTGGACGCATGCAGATTCGCGATAGTGGGAACGAGCCCTCATTGTTCCAGAGACCACCAGCGAGGAGGAAGCTATAGTGAGTATACACCACACTTTTATTTTTCAAGCAGCCCCCCTGATCTCCCACCCCAGCCTTAAGACCCCCCCTGATCACCCCTGCCAGCACCCTTGCACCCCTCTAAACCCCCCCCCCCCCACACCTGTCACTAACTATCGACGCTATCCCTTAGATTAGGTCCCTAACTGCCTCCTAATCACCCCTGATCCCCCCCCCCTACCTTTAGATCACCCCCAGACCCCATCCCAGACTACCCCCCTGTATACTGTATACATCTGTATACAGCTAGCTTACCCCCTGATCCCCCTCTGATCACCTGTCTATCACCTGTCCATCACCCCTCAGCACCCCCACCCATCAGAGCAGACCCTAACTGCCCCGCGGGGGCAACCGATCACCTGCCCAGACCCTCGATTGCCCTCAGACCCCCCTCCTGATTACATCCCCTGCGCATTGTTTACATCTGTCCACCCCAGCAATCACTAACTGATCTTCGATCAGTAACCCCCTGTGACTGCCTCTCATTAGATCAGGACTCAGTCTGCCCCGTGCGGGCTCCTGATCAACCCCCCACCCCCTCAAATCGCCCTCAGACCCCCCCCCCCCAATCACCTTCCGAGTGCATTGTATTTGAGTGTGCTGTGATTGTATTCGATTGTGCTGCAATTGTATTTGATTGTCCCGTGATCTGCTTCGTTTGTCCCATGATTGTTTGATTGCCTCTGAGACCCCACTTCCCGCCACCCCCAACTCCACCCTCCCCCCCACCACCTCCAACCACCACCTTCCGAGTGCATCAGATTTTCTTGTGCTGTGATTGGATTCGATTGTGCTGTAATTGTATTTGATTGTCCCGTGATCGGCTTTGATTGTCCCATGATTGTTTGATTGCCTCTGAGACCCCACTCGCCACCACCCCCAAACCCCCCCCCCCCCCCCCCCCCACCCCAGATCATCCCCCTGTTACTATCCTAGTGATCTAAAAACAGTGATCCGTGAAAACTGACACTTTTTTAGTATCACTAGTGTTAGCAGTTAGGCCAGTTAGCTAGGCCCTTTTGTTAGGGTCAGTTAGTGCCCAGCACACTGCACCGCATTCACCGATTAGTCGCCGATTAGCGCCATCACTGTCGCTAATCAGCATTGGTACTATATAGTATCTAGTGATCATTCCTGATCGCAGATAGATCTATAGCAGTACATTAGGGTCACCTTAGTGTAGGCTCCACTAAAAACGCAGTGTTTACCCGATCAGGCCTGATCGTTCGCCCGCACTTGCGTTCAGCCGCCCCACTGTAGTGACAGATTTTTTTTTTCTGATCACTGCAAAAACACTGTACACTAGCTGTGGCGCTGTAAAGATCAGTTTTGATTTTTTTTTTTTTTGTATCAAAACTCAGTGACCACAGCTTTCTACCTCTCAAATACTCCCTTTTGCTAGGTAGGTGCTCTTTTTTTCTGGGTAGTCTCGGAGGAAAACCCCATAAATTTAGCAGTCCACAATGGCAAGAAGGGGGATTGCCGATGAGGAGGTATACAGGTACATGGATAGTAAATAATTTGGGTTCAGCGCTCAGGAAGACAGTCTCTGATACAATCACTTGTAAACACATATAGGGGGAGTATGCCATGCACCGCTCCCCCTCAAGTTGAATAAACTCACCGGATCCGCTGGCCAGATTGGGCCCGTCAGCGCATGTGGGGTGTAGGCCACCCCTCAGCCACCTCGGCAACCTCAGCTGGGCACTTGTAATTCTGAGCGAGACACTGCTCTGTCCAGCGTTGGAATAATAGTCCAGTGAATTGAACCTGTACCTATATTCATTATATTGCGATTACAGCAGCTAGCCAGACAGTGGAAGACAGCCAAGGAGCCAGTGCAATTTATAATAGACCTGATAACGTGACTTCCGGTAGATGCAGCATTCCAGCCAGGACAAGGAAGATGTCCTGGCTGGAATGCTGCATCTACCGGAAGTCACGTTATCAGGTCTATTATAAATTGCACTGGCTCCGCAGTGTTCTCCCCAAGCTCTTTTAGCCGGGTGCTACACCCGGCTAGATTTGGTGACCACCCGGCTGTCATCGGCTCACCTCCTCACCACCTCCTATGCTGTAAGTAGAGTTGCCCTGCATTTTCATCTCGCCCCACCCGGCTAATTTTTCCTCCCACCCGGCTACTATTTCATGCCACCCGGCTGGAAAATAATTCTGGGGAGAACACTGGGCTCCTTGGCTGTCTTCCACTGTCTGGCTAGCTGCTGTAATCGCAATATAATGAATATAGGTACAGGTTCAATTCACTGGACTATTATTCCAACGCTGGACAGAGCAGTGTCTCGCTCAGAATTACAAGTGCCCAGCTGAGGTTGCCGAGGTGGCTGAGGGGTGGCCTACACCCCACATGCGCTGACGGGCCCAATCTGGCCAGCGGATCCGGTGAGTTTATTCAACTTGAGGGGGAGCGGTGCGTGGCATACTCCCCCTATATGTGTTTACAAGTGATTGTATCAGAGACTGTCTTCCTGAGCGCTGAACCCAAATTATTTACTATTCACGTTTGGCTTCCTACAGAAAGCAGGGAGCGCTCCACCTAATGAACTGGGTGTCTGATCAGTTTCATCAACTTTAATAACTGCTTTTGGTTCACCTGTGCAGTTTTGATCCTATCTAGGCTGTGTTCGAAGCAGCCACGTCCAGTGAGCGCTATTATATGTTTGTGGTTATAAAGGTACATGGACCAGTCAGATGAGAGTGTTTGGGAAGACTCAGCCGAAGAATCATCCGGGTCCGAATTTAAACCTGTGGAAAGCAGTGGTTCTCTGACCGAAAGTGATGAGGAGGTTTTGGTCCCGGCTAGAGCCAGGCGTACCAGACCCCATGTCGTTAGACCGCAGGTGGCGCAGAACCGCCTCAAGGGCAGCAGGGTGGTGCTAGTGATGATGAGAGTTTTCTTGGTAAAGCAGGCACCAGCAGCGCAGCATCTCCTGGACTTAGTACCAGTACTTCCGTAGACCCTGGTGAAGTGGTGAGCGCCAGCATGGAAGTTGAAACTGGTACGGTGGCACGTGCAGTAGTACCCCCGTCGCAGCCACCAAGAAGAAGACGGGCCCGTAGTACCCATAGACTCCCAGAGGTGCTGGCAAATCCAGATTGGCAATCCCCTGATTCCGCCGCACCCGTAGTGCCCCCTTTCACCGCCCAGTCTGGAGTCTAGATGGCGACCGCTCATCTAGGAACGGCCCTAGACTTTTTGCAGCTGTTCATCACCCAGGTTCTCTTGGACTTAATTGTGGTTGAGACCAACCGTAAAGCCACACAATTCATCACCGAGCACCCGGAGAGCAGCTATGCCAAGCCTTTCCCGTGGAAACCAGTCCAAGTCTCCGAACTTAAAAAATCTTTTTGGCCCTTATCCTTCACTTGGGACTAATGAAACAGAATGTATTGCGGTCGTTTTGCTAGCTGCGTGCAGTTTCCGATCGCCGCCGCCGATTCGCCGCTGCCCGCCGCGCCGCCCCCCTCCAGACCCCTTGCGCAGCCTGGCCAATCAGTGCCAGGCAGCGCTGAGGGGTGGATCGGGATTTCCCTCTGACGTCCATGACGTCGGTGACGTCATCCCGCCCGGTCGCCATGGCGACCGGGGAAGCCCAGCAGGAATGTACGTACTGGACATTAGATAGTCATATGTCCAGCAGTATTCTTTAAGTATGGTCGTTCATGCGCTCTGATGGTTATTTAATACGTCTATGTACTAATATTATCTTATAACATGACAGAGGCAGCCGCCGTGGGCCACTTTGTTGGACGAATTTTGGCTGCCTTAGCTGTTATGGGTTATATATATTTAACTTTAGTTTATATTTATTTATATGTTTTGTTGATTTATGTTTTTCGAAGATGTTATGAACTCCGCCTATCTCTGTCCCACCCCGCCCCTTCGGCCTCCCATTTGGGGGCGCATCACAGAGGGTACATGTCGGAAGAAACTTCTTCCGCCTTTGCCGAGATGGAGTGCATTTGCGCTCCTGTGGTGTGCGTCCAGGCGTCACCGCCCTCTTGCGCGGGATGCTGACGTGGGAGTATGTGGGGGGCATGGCCGGGATTTGAGACGAGTGCGGCCACTACAAGAACGCCGTTATGGCGTCTCCTAAGCATGCTCTCCGCTGTCTGCCTTTGAAAAGGCCGTTAGTGAACGGCGAAACATGTCAGGCCATTGAACAGCGTGCCAGCCCCACCAACGTGCCACTTGGGACCATCTACCATGATTGATTTTGCCAAACTACAGCAGGACTGGTAATTTATGCATTATAATCCATGATTTTGTGGCTGGATTTTGACTATAAGGTTTGGACCCTTTGCTGGCATAGCAGGACTTGCTATCTACAATTGCTTGCTACACTATCTTGCATATGCTTTGGATTGCCTCCATATTCTGCCATTGCTGCTATTGAGCACTGAATCTTTGCTGGACCTTCATTGCCTGGTGCAGAAGGCTACAGATGCTGCTGCCTGCATGTATAACCATCATTAACCTGAAGCTGTGAATACAACACGCACTAACAGCATGACCAGCTTTCTCTGCTGATAACATTGCTTTATTTACCTCTGCTGGTTTATCTGCCCCTGCGAGTGGGGGGTACAGCTTCATGAACTTTAAATAGCTGGACTAATCCTACATCTTGCTTACAGCTTCTGTTCTATCCATCATTCACCTATGGATGTTATAATTGCCCCTGTGAGTGAGGGGTTACATTTTGTGGCATATCTGGAGTTGTCATCTTGCATTGCACATTCATGAACTGACATTATTGCTGTGAATGGAGGATCTTTTTTGACAATGATTCCATGCATGTGTGTGTTCCTTTAACAAGAATCAGCCAGCTATAATTATTTAATGAAGATTTTTCCAGTTTTTCAGCTTCACAGTTTTTTGGGGACTGCAGCCCCTCAAATCATAACGGATAATTGAAGTCCTAGTGGCATGTTGTGGTGGAGTGGCTATGTATTTTAATAATTTGAGTGTCATAGGGTTTATATGGGTTTTGGTTTCGTTTTAGGATTTTGTATGTTATTATTAATAAATATATTTGTACATTTTTCATGCACCCAAGAGCCAATTCTTATATATATTGTTGGCAGGATGCATGAGAAGTTATTATTACACTGAGGATTATTGCTATTGTATTTATATATTTTTCCTATCGACTTTTAGTCTCCTTTTTGAGTAGTTTATATAGTACCTTTACTAATAACTGTATAGTGATATTAAAAAAATGTATACATGCAGACTTGGAAAATAAGTGTTGGGTTGGCTTTAATTCTCCATTTTTTTCCTTTCTTTGTTTAGCTTTCAGGGGTGCATTGCTTTTGGCTAGCATAACTGCCAGATAAAACCGATCATCAAGAATGGATTACATTAGTAACCCCGGCACACTGACACTGGCAGCAGGAATCGCATGCGGTGTTTTACTAGGCTGGAGCCTGCGGGGTCGCTATGGCCGTTCTGGGAACATTACAAGACTGGCAGCAAATGATGTGGGAAGTGAAGCAAGTGTGATGGGAGAGAGCGGCGAGTTCAAGATGGTACTGGTTGTCCGGAATGATCTGAAGATGGGAAAGGGAAAAGTTGCTGCCCAGTGTTCACATGCAGCAGTTTCAGCATACAAGCAGCTACATAAGAGAAATCCAGAATTGCTAAAGCAGTGGGAGTATTGTGGGCAGCCCAAGGTAGTGCTGAAAGCTCCAGATGAAGATGCATTGGTTGAGCTCCTCACTCATGCAAAGCAGCTGGGACTGACCATCAGCCTCATCCAGGATGCAGGCCGTACACAGATTGCACCCGGCTCAAGAACTGTCCTTGGTGTAGGGCCTGGACCAGGAGACTTAATTGATAAAGTCACTGGACACTTAAAACTTTATTGATGCTGCTGTCAAAATAAAAGTGTAATGACAGATTTATTATTGGCTGGCTGGTTTATAGCTTGTAATAAATACAAGACACATGGAGACAAAGGTTCATATGTAGTACATTCTACATGTCACAGTCTATGGACAGTTTCTTCTACCTTGGTTTGCCTCAAGATCTGTAGAATACAGTAGAATCCCTTTATAGTAAACTCCAAGGGACCTGGCCAAGTTATTTACTAAAGCAGAAGTTTACCATATCAGAATTGGTCATGCATTTTATATTTATATAGACTTATTTGCTGGGACCTGCCAAATTGCAGCATTTAGTATCACGGCCCATGTCACATTTGACACACTGCAGCACCACCTGCGTCTCATGTCGCGTCTGAAGACTGCAACCAACATGCTCAGATGCAACTTCGTGGGGGAGGGGGCAACCTGTGCAGCACTAGCAAGCTCCCTGGCCGGTTGAACAGGAGCAGCAGAATTCACTGCCTTCAGTTGTTCGCAGAAAGGTCTTAGCGGTATTTAACAACTTAAAGGAGCACTGCAGCTAACTTTAGGCTATTAGGATTTTCCTAGTAGCATGTTTCTCATAGAAAGCGCAAAACAGTGCTGTTTACAAAAGTCATCTGGATAAGATTTATAGTGCACATACTGCACTACATAGTGTATACACACGCACTACTAAAGAGAACGACGGGTCCGTCGGACCCTCGCGCTGGGCGGTCGTTCTCCCGATAGTAGTGCGTGTGTACAGTCTGTCTGCAGACTGATGAGGCTGTTTCCTGAACGATCCGCTGAAACAGCCTCGTCAGTCTGTAGACAGACTGTACACACGCACTACTGTCGGGAGAACGACCGCCCAGCGGGAGGGTCTGACGGACCAGTCGTTCTCTTTAGTAGTGCGTGTGTACGCACCTATACAGTCACCAAGACAAGGTATTCATTAGGCTGTGAGATAACAGCTATCTCCTCTTGTCAGCTCAAAGCCCAGTTATTGTAATGCTGTGAAAGGTGTTGGGTAAATAAACAGGCAACCTGCCTATTTACCTAGGACATTCTACAGCATGGTACTTGGTGCTGAATGAACTTGCTCTAAAGCAGAATAAAACCCAGCATTTCTTTGCTCTAAAACAGGGGTCTCGCTGGCAAAAGCTTCCTTCTAGTTCGCTTCAGTGCTCCCAAGTAATCCGCCGCATCCCCGCCGCTAAACAAGGGCTGCAGAGCCCCCAAATCGCCCGGGGGGCTATCCGCTGGCATTTCCTGGAAGGGGCAGAGCTTTCAGCTCTGCCCCTCCTGACGTCAATCGCCGCCTCTCCCCGCCCCTCTCAGTGAAGGAAGAGTGTGAGGGGCGGGCAGAGGCGGCGATGCGCCGCGATTGTGAAATTCCTTATGCGGCCCAGCCTCATCCTGACTTTGCCTCCTGCGGCCCCCAGGTAATTTGAGTTTGAGACCCCTGCTCTAAAAGATTATTTACAGCATATTATATACTAGCACCATTTTTTTTTTTTTTTTTTTTTTACTAGAACAGCAATCAACTGGTTAAACACAGGACTTACAAGCTCCCTGCAGGGAAAGCTGGACGCATAGGAACTGGAGATAACATTATCTTGTGTTTACTTAATTGTATCAAGTGAGGAATGTAAACAATTCTCTGACTGTGCTCTTGAACACAGACAGACACTCAGAAAGCATTTCTGGGGACATTACAACATGAATAAACCGGTTATGAATAAAATGCAAAGGCAGCTTTCAGAGCAAAAAAATTGTTCTTTGGGAACTTGTAATTCCTAAATGAATAATTATACTTCTGCACAAAAGCAAATATAAGCATATGGCATATAAAAAGTAGGAAAACATGTTTTTATTGAATATTATGTCAAGAGTATTATACCGCTTTAAGGTGGCCATAAACTTATAGAATTGCAGCAGATTCGACTATCCGATTTCTTTCAGATGCCTGTGAAGTCGAATCTGACGTGTGCCACACACTAGGAACAGATTTCATTCTGAAATCGATCTAAATGCATTATTGTACCATTAGATCCAATGCAACTCTATAGGCCATCGATTTGTTGCCAGTAGCAGATCGACCTAGATTTTCCATCCTGTCAGAAAAAAATCGATCAAAACTGTCCGCAAATTGATCGATTTGATAGAATAGATTTCTGATTGATTCCATAGAATTGCTCAATGGCTGAAATAGACCAGTGTATGGGTCCCTTTAGGAGAACCAGGCTTCGAGCTGACAGAGATGAGAAAGATATTAGCTGTTATCACACAGCTTAGCTTCCTTTGCCTTGGTGATGGCTGTATCTGCATCTGAGCTATAAATTATGCAGACGACCTTTGTAAACAAAAACACCATCTAATGTGTTGCTCTTTCTAATAGAAACATGCTACTAGGGAAATCCCCATAGCCTATATTTTGCTGTAGTGCCCCTTTAAGAAAAATGCTAGGGCAATGTAAACTCCATTGGTGTCAGTGAAACCAGTGCACTCTACAGACCTAGTGCTGGCCTCTCTAAAAATCCTGCATTGCAGTGGCAGAGACTAGTGATTTTATTTCTGTAGGAACATGCCAGTCAATGTCAGCTAAAAAGGCAAAGCAACTCCTGTAAAATTAACTACCATAAAAATGTCTTAATTTTAAGGACCCGTTCTCAGTTTTTATGTTTAGTTTTATATGGACATTTTGTTCAGAGCTACATTTACTAAGTGTAAAGGTGCGTACACACATGCGACTATAGTCGTTTGTAACGATCGTTCCCCGATCTTTACCAACGACAATCGTTACAAAAAACGAACCACCGACTATTAAGGCAAACGACGAACGAGCCAAATCGCTACAAAAGAAAGTTCTGTCTCGGCGGATTTTAACCAACGACGATCGTTTGCAAAAGTAGTACATCGTTGGAAACGATCGTTCGTACTAGGCTTGACATGCGCATTTCACTATTTCTCTGTGAAACTTCATTTTTATGCGCAGGCGCAATAGTTGCTTTACGTGATGTAACGTTCGTTCTAACGATCAGATCGTTACACACCTTTTAAAACTATCTTTATTTAGGTCGTTCTTTCATCAATTAAAAGTTCGTTCGTCGTTCTCAACGAACGATCGTTGTCGCATGTGTGTACGTAGCATTAGAGTGGCAACAAGCAATGTTTGGTGAAATCTTTCTAATACGTGTATTTGGAGTTTGCGCAGCATTTATCATTCATTGTGTTTCACAATGGAAGCTGAATGGCAGTTCCCAGTACTGAGTGAAGGACCAAAAAAAGGGGGGGGGGGCGAATCATCAGCAACCTCTGCCTGCTCTTCCCCTTCCAGTCTGCAGTCATGAATACTGCAGAGACAGGCAATGAGATGCTAATAATTCAAGTGTGAAAATTGTATGTAGCTTGGAATAGCGGCAGATTTGCTTTAAAATATACTCATACACACAAGATTTGGAGAACAATTAGAAACATTTAATTCTGATTGAAAAGTAATATTTAAAATAAAAATGTGTATTGTGTTTGTGGCCAGCTTTTAGGCTGGAATTGCAGAACTCACAGTAAAGGCTACAGAGTGTGTTTACAAGCTTATGTTCTCTACAGAAAGCTGTACCAGAATAGTGACTGACACACTGGTTTGAAAGGGGTGTTGGTTGTATCCTAGAGCATATAAAGCACCTGTGGGCACATACATTCAAAAATGGTGCTGGCATATTTGGGCACAGGATGAAGCCAAAGACAGATTACCTTGCTTTAGCCAAACTCCTGCCCGCACTAAATACCATTCCCTCACTGAGTTGTTGCATCTCAGGAGAAAATGTAATTCGGCCTCCAGCTATTTGCCAGCAGCTTAACTTTTTTTTTTTGCCAATTTAAGCTCCAGCTATCACCAGAATTAGTCACTGAGCTCCACTATAGATGTAGAGACTAGAGGGATTATTTTGCTTGTAAAGTCTTTTATCAATTAAGTGTTACATAAGTAATTTATGAGAAGTTTTGTGAATAGAGCCCATTGTCATTAGGGGCAAATAGAAAAATATTTTAACTTAACCACTTGAGGACCGTGGGCCTAAAGGGGCTCATTGGACTTTGGGCCCCTTAGCGCAGTTAGGCTGCAAAAAAGTGCCATACATGTGGTATTGCCGTACTCAGGAGAAGTAGTATAATGTGTTTTGGGGTGTATTTTTACACATACCCATGCTGGGTGGGAGAAATACCTCTGTAAATGACAATTGTTTGATTTTTTTTTTTTTTACACACAATTGTCCATTTACAGAGAGATTTCTCCCACCCAGCATGGGTATGTGTAAAAATACACCCCAAAACACATTATACTACTACTCCTGAGTACGGCGATACCACATGTGTGGCACTTTTTTGCACCCTAACTGCGCTAAGGGGCCCAAAGTCCAATGAGTACCTTTAGGATTTCACAGATCATTTTTGTTTCAAGACTACTCCTCACGGTTTAGGGCCCCTAAAATGCCAGGGCAGTATAGGAACCCCACTAATGACCCCATTTTAGAAAGAAGACATCCCAAGGTATTCCGTTAGGAGTATGGTGAGTTCATAGAAGATTTTTTTTTTTTGTCACAAGTTAGTGGAAATTGATTTTAATAGTTTTTTTTCACAAAGTGTCATTTTCCGCTAACTTGTGACAAAAAATAAAATCTTCTATGAACTCACCATACTCCTAACGGAATACCTTTGGGTGTCTTCTTCTAGAATGGGGTCATTTGTGGGGTTCCTATGCTGTCCTGACATTTTAGGGGCCCTTAACCGTGAGGAGTAGTCTTGAAACCAAATGTCGCAAAATGACCTGTGAAATCCTAAAGGTACTCATTGGACTTTAAGCCCATTAGCGTACTTAGGGTGTAAAAAAGTGCCACACATGTGGTACCGCCGTACTCAGGAGAAGTAGTATAATGTGTTTTGGGGTGTATTTTTACACATACCCATGCTGGGTGGGAGAAATATCTCTGTAAATGACAATTGTTTGATTTTTTTTTTTTTTTACACACAATTGTCCATTTACAGAGAGATTTCTCCCACCCAGCATGGGTATGTGTAAAAATACACCCCAAAAAACATTATACTACTTTTCCTGAGTACGGCAGTACCACATGTGTGCCACTTTTTTGCAGCCTAGGTGCGCTAAGGGGCCCAACGTCCTATTCACAGGTCATTTCGAGGCATTTGTTTTCTAGACTACTCCTCACGGTTTAGGCCCCCTAAAATGCCAGGGCAGTATAGGAACCCCACAAGTGACCCCATTTTAAGAAGAAGACACCCCAAGGTATTCCGTTAGGTGTATGGCGAGTTCATAGAAGATTTTATTTTTTGTCACAAGTTAGTGAAAATGACACTTTGTGGAAAAAAACCCAATAAAAATCAATTTCCGCTAACTTTTGACAAAAAAATCTTCTATGAACTCGTCATACACCTAACAGAATACATTGGGGTGTCTTTTTTTCTAAAATGGGTAAGAAAAAATGGCCACAAGCTCAAACTGCAATGCTTGTATATACCAGGGAGTCGACCAGTCTGCACCTGGATCCAGACGAGGTACAAAGATTCAATATGAAAAGAAGGAAGTGACTGGGTCTCCACCTGAATTTAAGCCGCAATGGCTATGTTTATTTAATCCATAGTTGATAAAACACACACGACGTTTCGGCCTGCGGCCTTTATCAACACTTGATAAAGGCCGTAGGCCGAAACGTCGTGTGTGTTTTATCAACTATGGATTAAATAAACATAGCCATTGCGGCTTAAATCCAGGTGGAGACCCAGTCACTTCCTTCTTTTCATATTTTTTCTAAAATGGGGTCACTTTGTGGGGTTCCTATACCACCCTGGCATTTTACGGGCCCAAAAACGTGAATAGTCTGGAAACCAAATGTCTCAAAATGACTGTTCAGGGGTATAAGCATCTGCAAATTTTGATGACAGGTGGTCTATGAGGGGGCGAATTTTGTGGAACCGGTCATAAGCAGGGTGGCCTTTTAGATGACAGGTTGTATTGGGCCTGATCTGATGGATAGGAGTGCTAGGGGGGTGACAGGAGGTGATTGATGGGTGTCTCAGGGGGTGGTTAGAGGGGAAAATAGATGCAATCAATGCACTGGGGAGGTGATCGGAAGGGGGTCTGAGGGGGATCTGAGGGTTTGGCTGAGTGATCAGGAGCCCACACGGGGCAAATTAGGGCCTGATCTGATGGGTAGGTGTGCTAGGGGGTGACAGGAGGTGATTGATGGGTGTCTCAAGGTGTGATTAGAGGGGGGAATAGATGCAAGCAATGCACTGGCGAGGTGATCAGGGCTGGGGTCTGAGGGTGTGGGCGGGTGATTGAGTGCCTTAGGGGCAGATAGGGGTTTAATCTGATAGGTAACAGTGACAGGGGGTGATTGATGGGTAATTAGTGGGTGTTTAGGGTAGAGAACAGATGTAAACACTGCACTTGGGAGGTGATCTGACGTCGGATCTGCAGGCGATCTATTGGTGTGGGTGGGTGATCAGATTGCCCGCAAGGGGCAGGTTAGGGGCTGATTGATGGGTGGCAGTGACAGGGGGTGATTGATGGGTGATTGACAGGTGATCAGGGGGATAGATGCAAACAGTACACAGGGGGGGGGGGTCTGGGGAGAATCTGAGGGGTGATCAGGAGGGGGCAGGGGGGGGGGGGATAAAAAAAAAATAGCGTTGACAGATAGTGACAGGGAGTGATTGATGGGTGATTGGGTGCAAACAGGGGTCTGGGGGGTGGGCAGGGGGGGGGGTCTGAGGGGTGCTGTGGGCGATCTGGGGGGGAAATCAGTGTGCTTGGGTGCGACACCGGGTGGCTGCAGCCTGCCCTGGTGGTCCCTCGGACATTGGGACCACCAGGGCAGGAGGCAGCCTGTATAATACACTTTGTAAACATTGCAAAGTGTATTATACACTTTGTATGCGGCGATCCGGGTGCTAGTAACCCGCCGGCGCTTCCGAACGGCCGGCGGGTTACAGCGCGAGGTGGGCGGAGCCAGTCCCCGGCGGCCGATCGCGTCACGAATGACCCATGCCCCTATAAGGACCGCCGCCATTTGTCAATACGGCGGTCCTTGCGGGGTCCACTTCCCGGCCGCCAATTGTCTATACGGCGGTCGGGAAGTGGTTAAGCTGCACTATTATTGTGCCATTGTCCCTTTACCCATATGTTACTGGGCAACAAGAAACCATCTTTTCTAATGCCAGTGTCGCATTCAAATGTCTGCAAACACCAAATATGTGCAGATGACAGGCAGATATGAGGGCTCGTTTCCACTATTGCGGTGCGGAATCGCCTGGATTCCACCGCTGATGAAATAGCATGCGGATGCGATTCCCCATGCGTTTTTGCCGCGAATTCGCATAGGTGAGGGTATATGTGATTTTACCCATGTCACTGCCTGTGTGAATTTACATTGGTACCTATGAGAATTCGTAGCAAAAAACGCATGGGGAAATTGCATGCGATTCGCATGCATTCCACTCGCAGGCGAATTCTGCGGCTTTTTTTCGTTTTTTTCACCGCTGAAAAAACGCACCTCAACAAAGCTACAGTGGAAACAGGCCCATCCACTTGCATTACATGTGTGAATCCACATGCGTGCGGATTCATGATAGTGGAAACGAGCCCTGAATGATGTCCAGATATTAATAACGATATGCAGATATGATGTTTTTGTGCTACATCTTTTTTTTATGAGATTCAAGAAAAGCTGATTTTATTTTGGGCATGTTGCAGACTTTTTTTTGGGGTGAAATTTCTCAGATCCGTTGACCCCGTCTCCTGCACTGCCCTCATTCAGGTAGTTTTGTATGTTGAGTCAGGTGCTTTTCTCCTCATTGGGAAGGCAGATGCTGATGACATGCAGCTATTGCCAATAATAGGAAAATAATGATATGCAGATATTACCAATGATTCCCATACTGATGACATGCAGACAAAATAGGCAGATATCACCAATGACAGGAGAGAATACTAAAAATAAACATGTCAATAACCTGCAGATATTACCAATGACAAGGTGTCAATCACAGGCATAAATACTGGTGAAAGACAGTTTCCAGTGGAAAGCAGGTAATGATCAGTGGGTTCTAGTGGCAGGAAATTAGTGATTATTAGTTACAGTTAGCAGGTTGATTGATTTTAAAGGCAGGTAGTAGGAGGCAAATACTGACTGAGTATGCTTATTAGCCTCTACTTCTCAACCCACTCATTGTCATTGGGCATGATTCACAAAGCATTGCTCACCTTATCTAGGTTACTTTTGTAATCTCCCAAAGAGCAAAAATCAGGAGGGTGCTCAAGCACCCCCTGGCGTGAACTGACTTCAGGCGTCTAAGAGGCGCCGAGTCAGTTCACAGCGGCAGCTCGAAGTGGCAGAGTAGGGCTACGGTAAGATGGCTTCCGAAAGCCCTGCTCTGCAGACTTCAAGTCTGCAGTGCAGGGCTTCGGGCGGCTATTTTCCCGTAGCCCTGCTCTCAGCATGCAGGCAGGCAGGAAGGAAGGAAGTCATGTCGGGAAGAAAGAGGATCGTGGGAGCTGCGCGCCACAAGGTCGGGACAGGAGGTCTTCTGACTGTAGGTGAGTAAATGGGTTTTTCTTTTTCAACAGGTGGTGCTGCTGATTGGGGTCAGATCTGCTGAGGATTGTGCATATTGGGGTCAGATCTGCTGAGGATTGTGCATATTGGGGTCACATCTGCTAAGGATTGTGCATATTGGGGCAGATCTGCCAAATTATTGAACGTGTTTTTGTTCAAATCTGCTAACATTACATTATTTTCTTGAGAAAACCTGCACAATTATTTGAATTTTCTCAGGAAAGGGTCACCAAAACTTGGGCCCTCTCTTTGTGTTGCACCTTTAAAGTGAACCCGAGGTGAGAATAATGTTGAGGCTGCCATATTTATCTCCTTTTAAGCAATACCAGCTGCCTGCCTGCCGTGTTGGTCCTCTGTCTCTAATTCTTTTAACCATAGACCCTGAATAAACATGCAGCAGGTCAGGGGTTTCTGACAATTGTCAGAACTGACAAGATTAGATGCATGCTTGTTTCTGGTGTAATTCAGTTCACTACTGCAGCCAAGTAGATCAGCAGGGCTGCCAGGACACTAGAATTGTTTAAAAGGAAATAAATATGGCAGCCTCCATATCACTTTCACCCCAAGTTCACTTTAAAGGAGAACTGTAGTGAGAGGGATATGGAGGCTGCCATATTTATTTCCTTTTAAGCAATACCAGTTGCCTGGCAGCCCTGATGGTCTATTTGCCTAAAGAAGTGTCTGAATCACACCAGAAACAAGCATGCAGCTAATCTTGTCATATCGGTCTAAATTTGTCAGAAACACCTGATCTGCTGCATGCTTGTTCAGGGCCTATGGCTGAAAGTATTAGAGGCAGAGGATTAGCTGAATAGCCAGACAACTGGTATTGCTTAAAAGGAAATAAATATGGCAGCCTCCATATACCTCTCACTACAGTTCTCCTTTAACCAATTAGCATTCCTGGACGTGAGTTTCACGTCATGCTCTGTCCCTGCCTGCATTCCCAGACGTGAAACTCACGTCCTGCAGTCTAAGCAGCGCTGTGCGCGCCCGCGCGATCCTCTCATTGGTGCATGTGAACAGAAGTTCACAGAACCAATGAGATCGTTTTTACTGTGAATGACAGCTGCCATAGCCAATGGCAGCTCTCATTCACACTGTGACAATGTAAACATTACATTGTTGCCACCTAAAGCTGCTGAAGCCTCAGATCTCTCGTCAGTGTGAGATCTGAGGTGGAGCAGCTTGTGTGCAGAGCTGTGTGAGCTGTGTGATCCACTAGTGAAAATAAATTATATTTGATTGCTGTTTTTAACCCCTTCCCAGCCTAACTATCCCTTGTGTGTTCAGTACACTGTACTGATCACACTGTACTAATCTAGCTGATCTAGCTGTCCTAGGCCCTTTTTATACTGCCCCCCTCCCCCCCCCCCCTATTAGTGTTTTAGTTTGCTGACCCCTTATTGATCAGTTGATCGTCATATGATCATCTGATCTTCTGATCTCATCTCTCTCCCCCTCACATCACCGTCCTCTCTTCTACTTCCATCTCCAGCACTTTCCTCATCCTCATTTAACCTGCTGGGCGGTCTGGACGAGCTCAGCTCGTCCAGTACCGCCGGAGCCTGCCGCTCAGGCCCTGCTGGGCCGATTTGGCTGAAATAAAAAGCAGCACACGCAGCCGGCACTTTGCCAGCCGCGTGTGCTGCCTGATCGCCGCCGCTCTGCGGCGATCCGCCGCGAGCAGCGGCGAAAGAGGGTCCCCCCAGCCGCCTGAGCCCAGCGTAGCCGGAACAAAAAGTTCCGGCCAGCGCTAAGGGCTGGATCGGAGGCGGCTGACGTCAGGACGTCGGCTGACGTCGATGACGTCACTCCGCTCGTCGCTATGGCGACGATGTAAGCAAAACAAGGAAGGCCGCTCATTGCGGCCTTCCTTGTTTATTCTGGGCGCCGGAGGCGATCGGAAGAACGCCTCCGGAGCGCCCTCTAGTGGGCTTTCATGCAGCCAACTTTCAGTTGGCTGCATGAAATAGTTTTTTTTTTATTAAAAAAAAACCCTCCCGCAGCCTGCCTGGCGATCTTAATAGAACGCCAGGCAGGTTAAAAAAAAATAAAAAATCTTTCTATCTATTATCTCTTTATCTTGTTCTGTACCCTATTTATAAAAAATGGCAAAGAGGCGATACACAGAACAGGAGATCGTTGCCTTGATGGAAATCAGCGGCAGCGACGAAGAATCTGACGGCGAAGAATGGCTGCCGGTTGAACATTCCGACCCGCTGTCAGACGGCGACTCCAGCTCTGATGAAGGTGAAGGGCCATCAGAGCAGGCAAGAGTTGCTACTGTGCATCCTGTTGTCACTGCATCAGTTCCCAGTGGCAGCGACTCTGAGACACAGGCGTCATCAGATCGCAGAGGAGGGAGCACAGCAGGCACTAGTGCTCCAGCGGCAGGCAGCCAGCAGCAGAGTCCTCAGGAACCCATGGACATTTTAGATGGCACTAGTGCTCCAGGGGCTAGCAGCCAGCAGCAAAGTCAGCAGGTACCACTGGACATGTCACACCTACTGTGGGTACCGCCAAACATGCAAGCACCCCAAATCCCTGCTTTCATTGCAAACAGTGGCTTAATGGTTGACATGACAGGGAATATGTCACCAGTCGATGTTTTCCAGCAATTCGTCAATGACGATTTTTTGCAATTTATTGTCGAGCAGACAAATTTGTATGCCGCTCAATTCATTGAGTCCCACCCCAGGTCCACTTATACCCGGAAATGGACACCAACAAACTTGTCGGAGTTGAAAGTGTTTCTAGGCCTAACTTTCAACATGGGGCTAACAAAAAAAAAAAAAATCGCAACTCGCAATGTACTGGAGTACAAATCCCATACACCACACCCCTCTGTACTCATCAACTATGCCAAAGCTGCGTTATCAGATGATCATGAGATTTCTGCATTTCAATGACAATAGTCAAAACAAGAGTCCAGACAATGCAGGCAGAGACTGGCTTTTTAAATTAAGGCGGCTTATAAATCACCTTAATTTAAAATTCAGTGAAATTTGTGTGCCTGGAAGAGAAATTGCAATTGACGAATCTCTAATGCCATTTCATGGCCGGCTTGGATTCAAACAGTTCATCCCCAGTAAACGAGCCAGGTATGGGGTAAAGCTCTATAAGCTTTGCGAAAGCGGATCAGGGTACACCTTTGCATTTCGCATCTATGAGGGGCGAGATAGCATGCTACAGCCAGAGGGGTGCCCAGCAGATATGGGAGCCAATGGAAAAATTGTGGTGGACCTCATGACCCCCTTACTAAATAAGGGGTATCATCTATTTGTAGACAATTTCTACACCAGCTTGCCACTTTTTAAATTTCTTTTTTCGGCTGACACCGTTGCCTGTGGTACCATCAGGGCAAACCGAAAAGGCTTTCCGCAAGAAGTCCTGAAAAAAAAATTGAAAAAGGGGGAGACTTGTAGTCTGCGCAGCAATGAAGTCCTGGCACTAAAATACAAGGACAAAAAAAGATGTGCTTATGCTTTCCACCATGCACACAGAGGGCACAGTGTTAGTGACGTCTCGCCGATCAGAGACTGTCAAGCCTATTGCGATTGATGACTACAACAAGCATATGGGAGCAGTGGATCTGTCCGACCAGATGTTGGCCCCATATTTGGTAGCTAGAAAAACTAAATCCTGGTACAAGAAGGTAGGGATTTATTTGCTACAAATGGCAATGTTCAACGCCCATGTGGCATACAGAAAAGCAGGCAATACCGGGTCATACCTGCAGTTCCAGGAACAGATCATTGCATCTTTCCTTTTTGGATCTGGCACAACACCAGTACGCAGTGACCAATCCCAATGCGAAGACATCATCAGACTCTGCGACAGGCACTTTATGGAAGCACTCCCTCCTAATCCCCTGAAAAAATATCCTCAGAAGAGGTGCAAAGTGTGTGCCAAACATCAAATAAGAAAGGACACAAGATATTACTGTCCAGATTGTCCCTCCAACCCAGGCCTCTGCTTTACTCCGTGTTATAAAATATACCATACGGTCACCAATTATTAGAACCATGCCTATCTCCAAAAAAAAATTCTGTAGGCACCAGCTCTATTTGAAAAAAAAAAATGTTTCCAAAAATAAAGAAAATAGACCAGGGGCAGCCTAAGGCATGTGCCATTAATTAAGGGCCACCATTCCCAGCGGGCCACCACATTATATTCTTATTTTTACAGTTGGTCATTGTTTATGACTGTATTTTGTTCATGTTTTTTTTTTTATGTTGCAGTTATACACATAAATGAATATCACACAATAAAAAAAGTGTAAAAGAAAAGTAAAAAGACAAAAAAAGTAAAAAAAAAAAAAAAGAGCTAGGCATTGCTGCTACCTCCACGTGGTGCCTGGTGGAAACAGCGAAAGCTGGCAAAATGCAGTGGATATTTCATTTCATTTTATATTTGATTTATCAGCACTTAGTGGCTATGCAGTCTCTGCGGTGGATGTTGCCATTTGCCCTGCATAGGATACTATATGGACAATGGCGGATGAAGGGGCCACAAATTTTCTGCTGCTCCTGCACAGGCTGAATATAATGGTTAACCACTTCCCGACCGCCCACTACACAGGGGCGGCGGGGAAGTGGAGCCCTTCAGGACGGCCTCACCCACAGAGGCGGCGGTCCATTTAAGGGCATGGGCGGAGCGATCGCGTCATCCGTGACGCGATCCTCCGCCGGCGCCTGTCACCGCTCGCTCGCCGCAACATCCCGCCGGCTATACGGAAGCGCCGGCGGGATGTTAACCCAGCGATCGCCGCATACAAAGTGTATAATACACTTTGTAATGTTTACAAAGTGTATTATACAGGCTGCCTCCTGCCCTGGTGGTCCCAGTGTCCGAGGGACCACCAGGGCAGGCTGCAGCCACCCTAGTCTGCACCCAAGCACACTGATTTCTCCCTCCCCTGCCCCAGATCGCCCACAGCACCCATCAGACCCCCCCCTGCCCACCCCCCAGACCCCTGTTTGCACCCAATCACCCCCCTAATCACCCATCAATCACTCCCTGTCACTATCTGTCAACGCTATTTTTTTTTTTATCCCCCCCCCCTGCTCCCTGCCCCCTCCTGATCACCCCCCACCCCTCAGATTCTCCCCAGACCACCCCCCCCGTTTACTGTATGCATCTATCCCCCTGATCACCTGTCAATCACCCGTCAATCACCCCCTGTCACTGCCACCCATCAGCCAGCCCCTAACCTGCCCCTTGCGGGCAATCTGATCACCCCCCCACACCAATAGATCGCCCGCAGATCCGACATCAGATCACCACCCAAGCGCAGTGTTTCCATCTATTCTCTCCTCTAAACACCCACTAATTACCCATCAATCACCCATCAATCACCCCCTATCACCACCTGTCACTGTTACCTATCAGATCAGACCCTAATCTGCCCCTTGCGGGCACCCAATCACCTGCCTACACGCTCAGATTGCCCTCAGACCCCCCCTTATCAATTCGCCAGTGCATTAATTACATCTGTTATTCCCTGTAATAACCCACTGATCACCTGTCAATCACCTGCCAATCACCTATCACCCATCAATCACCCCCTGTCACTGCCACCCATCAATCAGCCCCTAACCTGCCCCTTGCGGGCAATCTGATCACCCACCCACACCATTAGATCGCCCGCAAACCCGCCGTCAGATTACCTCCCAAATGTATCGTTTACATCTGTTATCTTCTCTAAACACCCACTAATTACCCATCAATCACCCATCAATCACCCCCTATCACTTTTACCTATCAGATCAGACCCTAATCTGCCCCTTGCGGGCACCCAATCACCCTCCCACACGCTCAGATTGCCCTCTGACCCCCCCCCCCTTATCAATTCGCCAGTGCATTAATTACATCTGTCCTTCCCTGTAATAACCCACTGATCACCTGTCAATCACCTGCCAATCACCTATCACCCATCAATCACCCCGTCACTGCCACCCAACAATCAGCCCCTAACCTGCCCCTTGCGGGCAAACTGATCACCCACCCACACCAATAGATCGCCCGCAGATCCGACATCAGATCACCACCCAAGCGCAGTGTTTCCATCTATTCTCTCCTCTAAACACCCACTAATTACCCATCAATCACCCATCAATCACCCCCTATCACCACCTGTCACTGTTACCCATCAGATCAGACCCTAATCTGCCCCTTGCGGGCACCCAATCGCCCGCCTACAATCTCAGATTGCCCTCAGACCCCCCCTTATCAATTCGCCAGTGCAATATTTACATCTGTTCTCCCCTGTAATAACCCACTGATTACCTGTCAATCACCTATCAATCACCCATCAATCACCCCCTGTCACTGACACCCATCAATCACCCGCTGTCACTGACACCCATCAATCAGCCCCTAACCTGCCCCTTGCGGGCAAACTGATCACCCACCCACACCAATAGATCGCCCGCAGATCCGACAACAGATCACCACCCAAGCGCAGTGTTTCCATCTATTCTCTACCCTAAACACCCACTAATTACCCATCAATCACCCCCTGTCACTGCTACCTATCAGATTAGACCCCTATCTGCCCCTAGGGCACTCAATCACCCGCCCACACCCTCAGAATGCCCTCAGACCCCAGCCCTGATCACCTCGCCAGTGCATTGCTTGCATCTATTCTCCCCTCTAATCACACCTTGAGACACCCATCAATCACCTCCTGTCACCCCCTAGCACACCTACCCATCAGATCAGGCCCCAATTTGCCCCGTGTGGGCTCCTGATCACTCGGCCAAACCCTCAGACCCCCTTCCGATCACCTCCCCAGTGCATTGATTGCATCTATTTTCCCCTCTAACCACCCCCTGAGACACCCATCAATCACCTCCTGTCACCCCCCTAGCACTCCTATCCATCAGATCAGGCCCAATACAACCTGTCATCTAAAAGGCCACCCTGCTTATGACCGGTTCCACAAAATTCACCCCCTCATAGACCACCTGTCATCAAAATTTGCAGATGCTTATACCCCTGAACAGTCATTTTGAGACATTTGGTTTCCAGACTACTCACGGTTTTGGGCCTGTAAAATGCCAGGGCGGTATAGGAACCCCACAAGTGACCCCATTTTAGAAAAAAAAGACACCCCAAGGTATTATGTTAGGTGTATGACGAGTTCATAGAAGATTTTATTTTTTGTCAAAAGTTAGCGGAAAATAATTTTTATTGGGTTTTTTTCACAAAGTGTCATTTTTCACTAACTTGTGACAAAAAATAAAATCTTCTATGAACTTGCCATACACCTAACGGAATACCTTGGGGTGTCTTCTTTCTAAAATGGGGTCACTTGTGGGGTTCCTATACTGCCCTGGCATTTTAGGGGCCCTAAACCGCGAGGAGTAGTCTAGAAAACAAATGCTTCAAAATGACCTGTGAATAGGACATTGGGCCCCTTAGCACACCTAGGCTGCAAAAAAGTGTCACACATGTGGTACCGCCGTACTCAGGAAAAGTAGTATAATGTGTTTTGGGGTGTATTTTTACACATACCCATGCTGGGTGGGAGAAATTTCTATGTAAATGGACAATTGTGTGTAAAAAAATCAAACAATTGTCATTTACAGAGATATTTCTCCCACTTAGCATGGGTATGTGTAAAAATACACCCCAAAACGCATTATACTACTTCTCCTGAGTACAGCGGTACCACATGTGTGGCACTTTTTTACACCCTAAGTACGCTAAGGGGCCCAAAGTCCAATGAGTACCTTTAGGATTTCACAGGTCATTTTGCGACATTTGGTTTCAAGACTACTCCTCACGGTTTAGGGCCCCTAAAATGCCAGGGCAGTATAGGAACCCCACAAATGACCCCATTCTAGAAAGAAGACACCCAAAGGTATTCCGTACGGAGTATGGTGAGTTCATAGAAGATTTTATTTTTTGTCACAAGTTAGCGGAAAATGACACTTTGTGAAAAAAAACTATTAAAATCAATTTCCGCTAACTTGTGACAAAAAAATAAAAACTTCTATGAACTCACCATACTCCTAACGGAATACCTTGGGGTGTCTTCTTTCTAAAATGGGGTCATTAGTGGGGTTCCTATACTGCCCTGGCATTTTAGGGGCCCTAAACCGTGAGGAGTAGTCTTGAAACAAAAATGACCTGTGAAATCCTAAAGGTACTCATTGGACTTTATGCCCCTTAGTGCAGTTAGGGTGCAAAAAAGTGCCACACATGTGGTATCGCCGTACTCAGGAGAAGTAGTATAATGTGTTTTGGGGTGTATTTTTACACATACCCATGCTGGGTGGGAGAAATACCTCTGTAAATGACAATCTTTTGATTTTTTTACACACAATTGTCCATTTACAGAGGTATTTCTCCCACCCAGCATGGGTATGTGTAAAAATACACCTCAAAACACATTGTACTGCTTCTCCCGAGTATGGCGATACCACATGTGTGGCACTTTTTTGCACCCTAACTGCGCTAAAGGGCCCAAAGTCCAATGAGTACCTTTAGGATTTCACAGGTCATTTTGAGAAATTTCGTTTCAAGACTACTCCTCACGGTTTAGGGCCCCTAAAATGCCAGGGCAGTATAGGAACCCCACAAATGACCCCATTTTAGAAAGAAGACACCCCAAGGTATTCCGTTAGGAGTATGGTGAGTTCATAGAAGTTTTTATTTTTTGTCAAAAGTTAGCGGAAATTGATTTTAATTGTGTTTTTTCACAAAGTGTCATTTTCCGCTAACTTGTGACAAAAAATAAAATCTTGAACTCGCCATACTACTAACGGAATACCTTGGGGTGTCTTCTTTCTAAAATGGGGTCATTTGTGGGGTTCCTATACTGCCCTGGCATTTTAGGGGCCCTAAACCGTGAGGAGTAGTCTTGAAACAAATTTCTCAAAATGACCTGTGAAATCCTAAAGGTACTCATTGGACTTTGGGCCCTTTAGCGCAGTTAGGGTGCAAAAAAGTGCCACACATGTGGTATCGCCGTACTCAGGAGAAGTAGTATAATGTGTTTTGTGGTGTATTTTTACACATACCCATGCTGAGTGGGAGAAATATCTCTGTAAATGGACAATTGTGTGTAAAAAATATTAACAAATTGTCATTTACAGAGATATTTCTCCCACCCAGCATGGGTATGTGTAAAAATACACCCCAAAACACATTATACTACTTCTCCTGAGTATGGCAATACCACATGTGTGGCACTTTTTTGCAGCCTAACTGCGCTAAGGGGTCCAAAGTCCAATGAGCACCTTTAGGCTTTACAGGGGTGCTTACAATTTAGCACCCCCCAAAATGTCAGGACAGTAAACACACCCCACAAATGATCCCATTTTGGAAAGTAGACCCTTCAAGGTATTCAGAGAGGGGCATGGTGAGTCCGTGGCAGATTTCATTTTTTTTTGTCGCAAGTTAGAAGAAATGGAAACTTTTTTTTTTTTTTTTTTTTCTCACAAAGTGTCATTTTCCGCTTACTTGTGACAAAAAATAATATCTTCTATGAACTCACTATGCCTCTCAGTGAATACTTTGGGATGTCTTCTTTCCAAAATGGGGTCATTTGGGGGGTATTTATACTATCCTGGAATTCTAGCCCCTCATGAAACATGACAGGGGGTCAGAAAAGTCAGAGATGCTTGAAAATGGGAAAATTCACTTTTTGCACCATAGTTTGTAAACGCTATAACTTTTACCCAAACCAATAAATATACACTGAATGGTTTTTTTTTTATCAAAAACATGTTTGTCCACATTTTTCGCGCTGCATGTATACAGAAATTTTACTTTATTTGAAAAATGTCAGCACAGAAAGTTAAAAAAATCATTTTTTTGCCAAAATTCATGTCTTTTTTGATGAATATAATAAAAAGTAAAAATCGCAGGAGCAATCAAATAGCCCCAAAAGAAAGCTGTATTAGTGACAAGAAAAGGAGCCAAAATTCATTTAGGTGGTAGGTTGTATGAGCGAGCAATAAACCGTGAAAGCTGCAGTGGTCTGAATGGAAAAAAAGTGGCCGGTCCTTAAGGGGTAGAAAGCCCTAGGTCCTAAAGTGGTTAACTACATGATCATCTAGTAACAAAATAAGGCCTATGGCACATCATTTTCATCGTGAGAAGCTGAAGAATACATTTTCCAGTGTTTTATTTTAGTGGCACCTGTCACTTTCAAAATGCTTAGCGACAAACTGTCACCAACAGTCAAAAAAATATTTATTTTCAAACAAGTGGTCACACTTGTGCAATTTTCAGCAAAACCACAAAAATGTAACGGACACAATATACCCATCTTTGTATAGCCCTGGATCTCTACTTTTCAAAATGGTGGCACTTGTAGTACTTATTTTCTGTTCTGACACACATAGGACTCTGTGAAGGAAGCGTGACGCTATAAAAAGGAAAGCAAAAAAAATGCCCTTCAAAAATCCAAATACGCAGGTCTCTTATAAAGGCCCACTACGTGGTCAGCTAGTAACAAAATAAGGCCTGTGGCACATCATTTTAACCAGGAAGGGCCAAAGAACATTTTTTGAAGTGTTTTATATCAAAATCACTTGTCATGTGAAAATTAGGCAGGGTGAAAAGTGACAAAAATGTATATTTTCTGCTTTTACATCTGTTTTTCCTTGTCATATGCATATGAAATAAAATAATTGCTTGGAAACAATATTACCGAGAGATAGCCTAGATTGTCCTGAAAAAAACACCACGTTTCAATTAGATAGCATAAGTAATTAAAAAGTTATTACTGTATTAAAAGCAACACAGCTGAGTATCAAAATTGTCAGGAATCTGAAGGGGGTAAAAACCCAGGAATGCGAAGTGGTTAAATTACAGTTAGCCCCACCTTCATCTGGTCATGACCATATCCATTTTTGCCACAGCACGCCGCAGGTTGTAGCCACACCCATTCATCAGCTACCCCAGGAAATTGGTCCAGCACCTGCATAGCACCCCCTAAAAAAAAATTCCTGGAGCCGCCACTGGCAAAAATATAATTAAAGGTAAAAGTAATATTTAAATGAAATTAATGAGGAACTTTGAATGATTATTTTGGGCTTGTAAATGAGCAGAAAAGTTATCTTTATCATTTAGGTGATCAGTCATTTATGAGCATTGTAAATAGAGCCCATTGTCCTTGGTGGTGGTAGTGGGCTGGATTATGCAGTAGGAAACAGCACCTGTTACATTATCTTACTGGCCACCCTCCTCTTATGCACCATCCTCCCTTTGGGCCTGTTTCCACTACACGCAGATTGGATGCAGAAAAACTGAGTACAATGAATGCCTATGGAAAATCTGCATCAGAAAAATCGCGTTTAGTGGAAACAGGTCCATAGACATTCATTGGAGTCAGTTTTTCTGCATCCAATCTGCGTGTAGTGGAAACAGGCCCTTAGGCTTAGCCACACTACAAGCACTTTTCTGAGCGCTTGTGGTTGCTTTCTGAGCGCTTTTTTAAAAATCGTTCCCATTCACTTTAGTAAAAAAAAAAAATCACAATTTTACACAATCACATCGATTTTTACCACGATTTTGATGAAAGTGAATGGGAGCAATTTTTAGAAAGCGCTAATCAATCACAAGCGCTTAGTGTGGCTGAGCCATTATTCCTGTCAGGGAGGGTACAGGCCTGGATGGCTTTAGGCTACAAATAGCCCCGGGTCAAATAGTATATTTTATGGCTATACCTCTAATATATTTTATGGCGGTGCCTCACCCACAATTGACATTCAGAAGACATGAATTTGTATCAACATAAATATATAGCTTGAAAAGACTAAGAGCACTATAGTAATTTGCTAGCAAAAAGAACTTGGGATCATGCAACAGATTAGACTCCATAGCAACCCAGTCTTAACATATCTAGGCGAGTATAGGAACACTGGCAAAGACTGAAAGCTAGTTCATGGTGCTCAGTTGCATTTCAGAATAATTCTCCATGTCAACTCACTGCCCATACAATTCTGAGACTGTTCACAGTACTGTGTTGTAATATATTGCATTCTAATCTGCTGCATGATGGCTTTGTATTAACCACTTGAGGACCCACCCTTTACCCCCCCCCCCCTTAAAGAACAGCGTTGAATTCTGTGATCTGTGCTGGGTGGGCTCTACAGCCCCCAGCACAGATCAAACACCAGGCAGAGAGATCAGATCACCCCCCTTTTTTCCCCACTAGGGGGATGATGTGCTGGGGGGGTCTGATCTCTCCTGCCTGCGTGTGGCTGGCGGGGGGGGCACCTCAAAGCCCCCCTCTGCGGCGAAATTCCGCTTCCTCCTCTCCTACCTGGCCCCCTGGTGATCGGGGCTGCACAGGACGCTATCCGTCCTGTGCAGCCTGTGACAGGACGTCCCCTGTCACATGGCGGCGATCCCCGGCCGCTGATTGGCCGGGGATCGCCGATCTGCCTTACGGCGCTGCTGCGCAGCAGCGCCGTACAATGTAAACAAAGCGGATTATTTCCGCTTGTGTTTATATTTAGCCTGCGAGCCGCGATCGCGGTCCGCAGGCTATTCACGGAGCCCCCCGCCGTGAATTGACAGGAAGCGGCTGCTTCCTGATTAATTAGCCTGCAGCCGGCGACTCAGAACTGCGTCGCTGGTCCTGCAGCTGCCACTTTGCCGACGCGCGGTAGGCAAGTGGTTAAAGTCAATGTCCAGTCTCCATTGCAGTTCACACTCCTAACATGTGCATTCTGCAACTGACCACTGTGAACCTAGCCTGAAGTATATAGGATACCCAAAGCCTGCAACTAATTTGTGGCATAGTCTACAGAATGTTTAAGTACCTTACAAAATGTGTACAAGTGTAACCAAGACAACTTCTGCTGTTTTGTTTTTTATACTTTATGAATTAAAAAATTTCAAGAGTGGCAAATGGTGTCAAAAAACCAATTTTTCTCAAATTTTATGTTAACCTTTTCCAAGCCTATGAAGCCTGTGTTTCTACTATACAGGGAGTGCAGAATTATTAGGCAAATGAGTATTTTGACCACATCATCCTCTTTATGCATGTTGTCTTACTCCAAGCTGTATAGGCTCGAAAGCCTACTACCAATTAAGCATATTAGGTGATGTGCATCTCTGTAATGAGAAGGGGTGTGGTCTAATGACATCAACACCCTAGATCAGGTGTGCATAATTATTAGGCAACTTACTTTCCTTTGGCAAAATGGGTCAAAAGAAGGACTTGACAGGCTCAGAAAAGTCAAAAATAGTGAGATATCTTGCAGAGGGATGCAGCACTCTTAAAATTGCAAAGCTTCTGAAGCATGATCACCGAACAATCAAGCGTTTCATTCAAAATAGTCAACAGGGTCGCAAGAAGCATGTGGAAAAACCAAGGCGCAAAATAACTGCCCATGAACTGAGAAAAGTCAAGCGTGCAGCTGCCAAGATGCCACTTGCCACCAGTTTGGCCAGATTTCAGAGCTGCAACCTCACTGGAGTGCCCAAAAGCACAAGGTGTGCAATACTCAGAGACATGGCCAAGGTAAGAAAGGCTGAAAGATGACCACCACTGAACAAGACACACAAGCTGAAACGTCAAGACTGGGCCAAGAAATATCTCAAGACTGATTTTTCTAAGGTTTTATGGACTGATGAAATGAGAGTGAGTCTTGATGGGCCAGATGGATGGGCCCGTGGCTGGATTGGTAAAGGGCAGTAAGCTCCAGTCCGACTCTACTGGTTTGGGCTGGTATCATCAAAGATGAGCTTGTGGGGCCTTTTTGGGTTGAGGATGGAGTCAAGCTCAACTCCCAGTCCTACTGCCAGTTTCTGGAAGACACCTTCTTCAAGCAGTGGTACAGGAAGAAGTCTGCATCCTTCAAGAAAAACATGATTTTCATGCAGGACAATGCTCCATCACATGCGTCCAAGTACTCCACAGCGTGGCTGGCAAGAAAGGGTATAAAAGAAGAAAAACTAATGACATGGCCTCCTTGTTCACCTGATCTGAACCCCATTGAGAACCTGTGGTCAATCATAAAATGTGAGATTTACAAGGAGGGAAACCAGTACACCTCTCTGAACAGTGTCTGGGAGGCTGTGGTTGCTGCTGCACGCAATGTTGATGGTGAACAGATCAAAAACACTGGCAGAATCCATGGATGGCAGGCTTTTGAGTGTCCTTGCAAAGCAAGGTGGCTATATTGGTCACTGATTTGTTTTTGAATGTCAGAAATGTATATTTGTGAATGTTGAGATGTTATATTGGTTTCACTGATAAAAATAAATAATTGAAATATGTATATATTTGTTTTTGTTAAGTTGCCTGATAATTATGCACAGTAATAGCCAACTGCACACACAGATATCCCCCTAAAAAAGCTAAAACTAAAAACTACTTTCAAAAATATTCAGCTATGATATTAATGTTTTTTAGGTTCATGAAGAACATGGTTGTTCAATAATAAAATTATTCCTCAAAAATACAACTTGCCTAATAATTCTGCACTCCCTGTATACTTGGCCTTAAGATGTGTGCGCACCTCTAATGACTGCCACCTGTGGTGATCAGAGATGATTGCTAGGGCAACAGTTCGGTGTCCCAATGCTGTACAGATTTATCGCTCTGCCATTGCCTAGTAATGCATCTGTACAGTATCAGGGGCCCCTGAACTGTCATACTAGTGATCAGATCTACTTGCTACAGAAGCGCAGTCTGTGGATAATGGTCCGCTTCATTCCCAACTAGTAATGCATCAAGGCGTATGCAGTATCATTTTAACCAGGAAGAGCAAAGGAATATATTTTGAGGTGTTTTATAGCAGTAGTATGTGTTACGTAAATACTGAAGGGAGAAATATGAAGAATTTTTTTTCCACATTGTCCATTTTCCACTGTAAAATGGCTATAAAATACAATACATTTAGGGGAAAAGATTACCAGAAATAAAAAAACAACAACCTAGGAATGCATAGTGGTTAATACATCCATAACATTAATTTGAAAACAACCCACACTTTACATCACTTTTTCACCAGTGTGTAATACTTGAATAAAAGTGAAAAGTATTATTACGCACACAGTATTGTATATAACTAACTGCAGTGAAAACATTCTGATGTTCACGTTAATTAAAAAGTCACTTCATAAAATACAACTACAGAAGTGACAGCTATGGCCAACAATGCTCTCCACATTCAACAATGGCTTTTATCAATTTCGGGTTAATGTGTACAGAAGCAGTGATATAGTCACAGTTTTCACCCAGATCAGATGCTTGTTGCATTATTACTAATGCTTCTATAAAAAGTTCTCGCCTACTGGTTTTACTTGTTGAGTTGCATTTGAAGCACAACTTTACTGTGTTTCATAGAATTGGATAATCGAGAAGAACAGTCCTAATGTATGCCACCATTAAGACAGCCAACATACACAGGTTTCAGAAATCTCTTTGCATTCAGTGCATATCCATGCATTGATTTGCAGCATTATACCTGCAAAGCAAACTCATCAGCTGATGGCAGACTAAAGTCAAAGCCTATGCACATAATACAGAAAGGAAATAATTTAAAATGAAATAGCTCCTATTAAATGTGTATCACAGATACTCTGCCTAAGCATGCTTCCGATCCTTATGTAGCATTTTCCTAAAATTTAGAAACATGAATTACAAAAACTTTATTTCTAATGTGTTGATCTGCTGCTGCTGGAAGGAAGTCTCCATGAGCAAAGTCAACAGACCTGGTGACTGGTAACTTAGTCCCAAGTTTTCTCCAAGGTGTGACCATCTGTTTTTTTTTATGCATTGCAGCAAAATAAGGACCTCATTGTAATTCCAAAGCTTGTCTATAAAACCAAGCAAACTATTTACTTTGTTGTACAGTATTTATATTTCACTAACTAAAAGCTAAATTTTAGTACTAAATGCATATCACAAACGTTAAAATGATCACTGCATTCTTTTTAATGCATTACAGAGTTCTACTTTCAGGGTAACCTGGATAGTGATGGTTACGCCTAGGAGAGGGATACACCTAGGGCTGAGGTCCTCACACATTTTTGCCACCGCTTAAATTAATTGATGGGACTGAATCAGAAAAGGTGTGGTCCATCAGGTAGAACTCAAATCTCCATTTCTCTGTCCATCTTAAACACTGGCCTGGATCTGGTCATCAAGGCCTAGAGTTCAACACCTGTGGCCTAGGAGAACCTCATGGAGAAGCATGCGATTGGTTCATCAATTCATCAGTAGATAGATTTCTAAGGCCCATATGCAAATAACTTTTTCACCTTCGATATCTCCTAGTAGACAATTTTCATCTTCTCTTTAAACTACGTTTTCAGCATTTTACAGTTAAAAAAGCACCCAAAAGTTGATGAAAAAGTGCTATCTAATTTATTTTGAGAATTTTCTTGCTTGCTGGTGGCTTAAAAGGCATTTTATGACAAAGTGTGAAAATATCACCTAGGAGAAAACTCGAATTGCATATGGGCCCAAGTCTCTTATTTGCTAGTCATGATCATGTGCTAAAGCAGGATATGATCACAGCAAATCAGAGCTTTGCAAATCTATCACCTGAACAAATTGATTGCCGCTCTATGACTTCTCCTAAATGTGACCATCATTAACCCTGGAGTAAATGGGCTGCCATATTTTAAATAGACATAATAGCACCTTTCATGGTCACATTATTTAACATTAAATTAAAAGCAATAGCAAAGCTTTTTATTATACATGACCTAAATCAGTCCTAAAACCAGCAGTCTGTCCAGTACCTGGGTTTTAGAGGTCCTGAGAATGAATAACAGAACGAGAATCCTTCTGTGGCAATAACAAAAGAGACATGACAACTAATATTGTATAATATGTCCACAGTTCAGTATTTTTATTTCATGTATTTTTTTAATCTGTCATCTCAAATTGCACAAACAAAACTGAACAGCATTTTATTTTATTTTTTTAATGTTGTTGCTTAAATTCTCTCCTCTGTACACTCAAAACAGTGACCTAAGAACACCACAATATCCAACATACACAAACCGCGGGGAGAAGAAGGGTAGTACACAGACTGGAATTATGGTGCCTTTTTTCGTTCCTGAATGAAATGGTCCCACAAAAAAAGCACAGGATACAGCACAACATAGGGCCATCTGTTCATCATGGAGTGAGCTACACACACTAGCATTATCTATATGCGCAAATGAATATTCCCTTACGTGATGCAATGTTGTTCTGTATGTTGCAAAAATTAATCTTTTTAAGAGTCGCACAAGAAAAGTGGTATAGAATATGGAGATTAGTGTTCTTTTGTCATCGGCAGTCTTGCATGTGGAAATAGAAACTTTTTTTCTTCAGAATATACAAGTAGATTTATATGCATTTAGATAAGACAGTACTTAAGCTGCTTACATACATCAATTCTGAGAGATTTAATATTAACTTTTCTAACACTACAGAGTGCAAATCAGAGATTTCTTCACAATAGATTGTTAGCTCTGTTAACCCCTTTGCTGCCAGTGTTTCCACACCATATATTTTTTAGAAGGTATTGCAGGTCCTGGTAGGGGTTCAGAGGATTGCATTAACCTCTACAATAGCCAAGGCTTCCAAAGCTACACTAAGCACACGTGGCCCCAAATACTGAAGAGGTTACAAGCAGCCCTCAATAAAAGAAAAATAAAAAAAAAATAGAAAGCCCACTTAAAGCATTGAAATACTATGCCCATCAAAATAAAAAAAAATCAAATGTGAAAAATATGGAATGCGAACGAAATAAGTAAAGGTGGTATGATCCAAATGCTGTAGAAAATAAAACGGTCCTTCATGAAACAAAGGGATTCTGGCGCCTTTCCTGCTATGGGTCAAGAGGTGGAAGGACGGTGGAATTTCATTAAGAAAATAGCCCAGGTTCAGAGGTTCCAATTTTTACATGCCATATCCAAATCCAGGTTGGGGTGGCGCATAGGCAGGTGCAGCAGTATAGCCGTAGCCAAATGCAGCTTGTGGAGGTACGGCAACACTGGGGCCTGCTGTTAACATTAGCTGGGGCTGGCCTACAGAGAGAATGAGGAAAAGAAAATTAAGCAGTGCATCACTATACCCATATCTTGCATTCTAAGCAACCATATATCTAAGTTAAAAGTACTACCATAGTGAAAAATGCAGAATGCAATCTAATTTTTTTTCTATGTAGCTGTCACAGTGTGTAAGAATCTGACAACTCTGACAGGTACTGTAATAGTCCATCTTCTCACAGATTCAAAGAATACCCCACGAGGAGAATGACTAGTCCAAAACCTGCTAGATTTTTACTACCTACTGCAAGTAGCAACAAAACTTAAAGGGAATGTCCAAGCAAAATAAAAAAATGAGTTTCACTTACCTGGGGCTTCTACCAGCCCCATGCAGCCATCCTGTGCCCTCGTAGTCACTCACTGCTGCTCCAGTCCCCCGCTGGCAGCTTGCCGATCTCGGAGGTCGGCGGGACGCATTGCGTACATTTTTATGCATTCCCGCTAGTCCAGGAACATTAACACATACATTTTTACGCATTACTGGTTCAATGCGTAAAACTTTACGCATTGAACTAGTAACGCGTAAAAATGTATGTGTTAATGTTCCTGCACTAGCGGGAATGCGTAAAAATGTATGCAATGTGGCCTGCCGACCTCCTAGGTCGGCAAGCTGCCAGTGGGGGACTGGAGCAGCAGTGAGTGACTACGAGGGCACAGGATGGCTGCATGGGGCTGGTAGAAGACCCAGGTAAGTGAAACTCATTTTTTTATTTTGCTTGAACCTTCCCTTTAAGGGAACCTGAAATGAGAGGTATATGTAAGCAGCCATATTTATTTCCTTTTAAACAATACCAGTTACCCAACTGCCCTGCTTTTCATTCTGGCATCAGCAGGGTTTTAATCAAACACCTGAAACTAGTATGCAATTAATGTCAATTTTTTGTCAGAAACACCGGATCTGCTGCATGCTTGTGAGTCTATGGCTAAAAGTATTAAAGAGGCAGAGGATCAACAGGACTTCAAGGTAACTGGTATTGTAAAAAATGAAATGTCAGCCTCCATATCCCTCTTACCTCAGGTTCTCTTTAAGTTATGGGCAACCAGAACCACCAAGAGTTTATGTAGCAGACTAAAATGAAACTAATAGCATTCTCCTAAAACACTACAAAGTGCAGTATTGATTTAAGATAAACAGTAATTACATGTTATTACAATAAAAACCCCAAATGCATCACTTCAGCCCAGTGCGACTGCATGGTTCTGCACAATGAGTGTTGCCAGTAGTTTCAGTGAATGGCTTTTATGCTTGGCATACACGGTACGTTTATTCCCACTAAATCGAGCCGCTGGCTTGATTCCGGCAGGTCCTCGCGGGCGCCTGGATTGATTCCCGCTCGTCCCCGCGGGCGCTTCTTATCTTCTGCTCGTTTTCTTCTATTGTCCTGCCCGCAGTATCTAGCAGGGAATCGATCCAGCGGGTGATCGGGCATGTCTGATTTTATCAGCGGCTCGATTCAGCGGGAATAAATGTACCGTGTATTCCCAGTATTAGGTTTATACATACACACAAAAATAAGTGTTCTGGGACTACAAAAAAAGTTAAGTGGGTACCCTTTAATCCTGCTCTAGAGCACATATACCCCAAGTGTGGCACTAGAATCACTTACGTGGCTCTCAATCCTCTTGGCTAATACACAATGGCCCAATAAATGTGTGCTAAGCAGTGGGGGTCTATTAGACATCTACAAAGAGGTCCATAGGGTTCTGATTATCAATTCAAGAATAAATTACCATAAACAATGGGCTGTGTCTCTGTTGCTTGCTCCTCTTCTTTTCTTAATGATTCAGAGGCATCTAGCTTGTCGACCTTGAGAAAAATAGGGGGTAAAAAAAAGACAAACATAAAAATCATATTAGCAAAAAAGTAACAAAAGTAACTAAATTGTGGAAAAGCCTTACATATTCCCCTCATGAAGAGAATGTCATTTTCTACCTATAATATGCTGCCATACAAGGCATTAAATACCAGTGCTTAACAATATCACTTATGAAATAAGTGTATGTACATCATTTGAGAAATTTGCTAAAGTCACTTGCAATTTACTAACAAAAAAACCTTACCAGTTTTTAACTTGCATGTTAACATTTAATGTATACAATACTGTACACCGACTGGATTGCTGTATAATGTAAACATGGGGACAAACTGTTGCTAGCTTATTCATGCATTATTTCATACAGAAAGATTTAGTGGGACATCTGGGCTGTAGTTCTCTCTACTACTAACAACTAACCAAGCACTGCAAAGCTGTCATATGTATGTGCAAGAGTTTCCAGGTATGTGTACTCCTACTGCTCTGCAGTAATAAAGTGAGTAAAAGCTGGAGTGACCTGCAAGTGATTCTCAAATACTGTACAGTCATGTTAATAGTTTAAATCACAGCAGGACAAGGATAATCTTAAAAGCATTGTAAACAAGGATAAACCATTTTATGAAAACAAGAAAATGGCAAGTTGCAGTTATTAAAAAAAAGTGCTCCCTGACCTCTGTCCAAAGTCAAATTCTTCATTATGCCTGGTCATGCCTCATGTATGCTCCACTGTGATGCTTGAAATGAACCAAGTCAGCAGAATTCCCCAGACAAGAATTCACCACAAGAACTAGAACACTGGGCCCTCAGAATGAGGCAGGTAAAGGTGTTATGAGTCAAAGTGCGTTCTCTTCATAGCTGGCTGACCATTGTCTGACTCCAGTATGGTGATGAGGAAGAATTGTAATTGCAAAAGTGCTGGAAGACTCCACCTAAACAATTTGTGTACGTGTTCCTGCACCATATGCAGGCAGAGAAGTCTACTCAGCTGTTAGCATGTTATGGAGGTTAATGATAATCATACCATAAAACAATGCTGGACTATCACACTACAGCAGCCTGTACCTCTTGACTAGAAATGGCCCAGCAGGATGCAAACATAAGGCTATGCTGCAAAAGGTCATGCTACAAAATTTCAACATGCTTATTTGTAGGACAAGCATTTTGCAGAACAAAATTTGCTACTGAAAGCCATATCCACACATTTACTGAATACTGGGCAAAGCTTGGTTAGTTCTTTACTGTTCACATGAGTCAAACCAACACTTATTTCATTACACAATATTTAGAGTCCAAGGTTGGTTAGCATACCAGAGAATTTGCAGGAGTATTTTTTCCTCAATGCATGTGTCAACACAGAATTTACACATGCATTGAGGAATAAATACTCCTGCAAATTGTCTCTGGTGTGCTAGCCAATCTTGGGCTGTTTACTTTACTGGATGTTGCTTTGCATCCTGGCTACCCACCCAACTACTGACGGCAAGGCATGCTTCTTCCAAACCCTCTACTTCATTACATTCAGTATTGTGCAATATTCTTTTTTACACTGGACTTTTACTCAAATTTAATCCACTTTACCTTAAAATTCAGGAAAAAAAAAGTATGGAAACACTTAAAATATATAAATAACTACAACCATGGCTTCCTCCAACAGGAGTTGAGGTGACCAATGCCAAGGCAGTGTACATGTGGTCCTCTTGTAGGATTTAGGTCCATGGTTTATAGGCAACTTTGTTGTGGTGACTAGTTACTGCAGCTGGTTATTAGCAGCTGGGACATTAGCTATGGATAGTAATTTATCAGCAAAAGTGGTTGCAGGCTGCCTGGAGGTAGAATCTCTACAGGATAGATAAATATGTCAAATTTTGTTTATGTGACAAGCCACAGCAGCAAGTGTCGCCCAGGCATGGACATTAAAGTGAGCCGGATTGCAGAACCTGTGAAGTAAATCTATAAAATTAGTATACATGTTGCCATCTTAGGATTGCTCTATTTCTGACTTCTGTTTAATTGTACCGTGACTTTAATGTAAGTCAATGGGAGCATTTTTTTTTTAAAAGCTCCCAGAAAGCGATCATGTCTAAAAAGCGCTTATAGTGTGTCTGAGCCCTTAGGCCTGAGATATGTGAATGATTTCTGCCTCTTCCTCAAAGCTGCTCCTATTGGCCAACTGTCCAATTTCTAGTTTTGCACTATGGGATTAGTGGCCACCAGACTTCAATTAACCTAGAATGGCTTTTTTGTGTGAGTGAGAAAACTGCACCTCTGAGCCTAGGAGGGGGACTTTTTGCCCATAGTAACCAGTCATATTTCTTAAAGAGACTCCGTAACAAAAATTGCATCCTGTTTTTTTATCATCCTACAAGTTCCAAAAGCTATTCTAATGTGTTCTGGCTTACTGCAGCACTTTCTACTATCACAGTCTCTGTAATAAATCAATGCATCTTTCCCCTGTCAGACTTGTCGGCCTGTGTCTGGAAGGCTGCCAAGTTCTTCAGTATTGTGGTTCTGCTATGAACTCCCCTTTCCAGGCCACTCTATGCACACTGCCTGTGTATTTTTTTTAGATTAGGGCAGCTTCTCCCTTCTCTCTTATCTTTTACAAGCTGGATAAATCATCCTCTGAGCTGACTGGGCTTTCACATACTGAGGAATTACAGACAAAGGCAAAGCTGTTTGCAGGAAGAAAGGAGCAGCCTGAAACTTCAGTGCATGAGAGCTGAAGGGGGAAAGAAACACACAAATGATCTCTTGAGATTCAAAAGAAAGGGTGTATACAGCCTGCTTGTGTATGGATGTATTTTCTATGTGTGGACATACTGTACATCAACCTACTTCCTGTTTTGGTGGCCATTTTGTTTGTTTATAAACAAATAAACTTTTTAAAACGGTTTTTAACCACTTTTAATGTGGCGGGGAGCAGCGAAATTGTGACAGAGGGTAATAGGAGATGTCCCCTAACGCACTGGTATGTTTATTTTTGTGCGATTTTAACAATACAGATTCTCTTTAAAGGAATACTATCGATTGAAACGACTTTTTTTTTAAATACTCTATATTAGTGTACACATTACCACTAGTGCTAGGGGCACTTTATTTATTCACCCAGGTCTCTCTCGCTATCCCTGCTTAAAAATTCATTTCTCACACAGCTCATACCGGTAGTAGTTTGGGTCACCCTGAGCTGCTTGGTTACTCTGTCACACAGCTCACAAATATATTTCACTGTGTCACTCACAGCATGCAGGAGACATGAGGAGAAATAGGCTGATCTGAGGTGGTAACAGGTAACTAAATGAGCTGGAATATTGCTGGAATATAACTAGCTATACCACGAGTCTGTGTTTACACTCAGACTGGCTGCCTGCTTGAGGTGATTCACTCCAGGCTGCATCCACTTTACAAGCTGCTGAGAGAGGCAGACCACTGTCTGCAATTAGCATTATTATTATCTTTATTAGTCAAGAGAAGCAAAGATAATAAACACACATTGCTAGAATCGTTAACCCCTTACCACCATAATAAGATTCTTTCAGCAAGGTGATAATTAAACTATAAATTGAGGAGTTGATAGCAACTCCCCTGTGCAGAGATATGGTCTAGCCCTCTGGGAGCTCAGTATTAGATACATTTTGTATCCAACACTGACGCCAAAACTGACGGAGGATTTTACAGCTGAGAGGAACAGCTGTGTGAGGAATCAAATTGCTCCTAGTACTTGCCCTAATGTGTGCTACAACATACAACATTTAAAAATAAATGCATACATCGATAGTATTCCTTTAAGTCAGTCCTGAGAGTTCAAAGCAGGACAAACATTTTAAAGGGGGCAAACAGATGTTCTCATATATAGGGAGAAGGTAAACGCAGTGCAGAGAGCCATAGACTTCCTGTCCTACCACGAAAACCATGAATTAAAACAAAATGTACTATAAACAAGAACTTGGCAAATACTAGGCAAATCCTTATGATTGTGCGCTATATCTATATGCATTCAGTTTAACCTGATGCTTGACACAGGTTTGCTTTAAAAGGGCACACAGTCCGTCACTTCAGTGGAATAGGTCACTGTTACAACCCCATAAATCATTTTTCAGCCGTTTCATAAATTATAGCTGAATTTTAAGATAAAGCTGCATTTAGAACCCAACTTAAGCCCATACTTTAACAGCATTCAGGAGTAGAGCTACATTCTACATAACATGGTAGATGCAGATAATTTCTTGTTTCTGTCACATGTCACTGCGAACAGGACAGAAAAGGAGAGAAAATCTGAGGTAAAAGAGCCATAAAGAAGCCTGATGCTCTACAATGAGGAATATGCAAAACCTCTGTCAAGCTTCTATATAACCAAATAACCTGGTTGGAGACATTACAGTCAACAGATGCATCCTCATTGGTGTCCTAAAACACATTAGACGTGATGGGGTAATGTGGGCAGAATTTCAAAATTCCAATTTCACCATAATCACAGATTTACAAGGGGGAATATGGTAATGGTGCAGTGACTAGTGGGACATGAGCCTCAAACACTGCTGATCACTTAACTCATGAGCTGTCTAATAATAAGGTAAGAAGTTTCCTCTTCAGATTATTTCCTTCCTTTTCTAGGGAAATTTGCATATTTCACAACATTTTTAATACCATAGAATATTGTACTTGTTGCCTGTGTTTCCAAAGGAGAGCCATCTCCTCTCTATTATCCAAAAAAAAAACCAAATCACTCAAATATTCAGTTTGAATTTTACAGGAGCAGCCTTTCAAAACACATTGAGGGGACCATTTATAAAGTGGTGAAACATACATCACTGCCATTCCCACCACATTGCAAACTGATCACATTTCAAAGTTCAGCCCATTTATGAAGCTAGGCACTTTGAAATGCAAAATGCACAGCAGTGGTAATTCCACCTCTAGATACAGCTGTGATATTCATGGGGCTAGAAATGCAGAGTTTGATCAACGTTTCTCACACAGGAGTCTCCCTGATAATGATTGTACAGTCTGCAGGATTTCAAGGACCTGTGTACTACACACATCCTAGCTGAATACTACCAGTAATATAGCACCCTACATTCAGGATGATTGCCATAGTAATGTGTAAACACTCTGGCCCAGCTTTCAGTTTTAGTTACGGTCCTGCCAAAAGTGTTTACATGTTATGTTGGCATCCCTCCTGCTTTGGAAGGTCAGAGTGTTTTATATTATAGGCTTTATTTTGGAAAACTGCATGCCGCATACAAAGCTATACAAATATGCAGGTACCTGCAAACTAGCAGTATGTGTAAGGAGAGAGATATATAGGAACTTTATTCATCTCTTGTAAAGGTTGTCTGACAGTTTTGCATTGTTGTCAATTGTATTTATGCATGTGAAAACCACATTCTAGTGTGTACTAGCCCATTGATTAGCATTAGTTGCAGTTTTCCTGTGCTGAAAAGGCACAGAAAAACTGATAAGTGGAGACAGGCCCTAACTGTGCATTAAATGTGCATAAAAATTAGGCCTGAAAGATAAATCGAATTTTAATCGAAATCGTGATTACCAATTTCAGGTTCGTCAAAGTGGCAATTTCTGCGATGACGTTATTTCCACATGGGTAAAGTTTGAAGAAGTGGCTTCAAACTTCCCTTAAGTCTCAGTGCGTGCAGCCCGCAGAATCGGCAGCGATGGACATACCTTTTGGCAGGAGTCGAATGCTTTCCATCCTCTCTCGCCGTCTGCCAAGCTCTTGTGCACGGCATACTTCCTGGTTCCTGTAGGTCACATGACATACAGGAAGTATGCCGTGCATTAGAGCCTGCAGGAGGCTAAGTTGATAGACGGGCAATGCTGGACTAGTGCTGGAAGGTATGCTCAGCACAGCTGAAGATTGGGGGACAGGGGGCACAGAGAGACCCAGAGGGTGCACAAAGAGAGAAAGGGGGACAGAGAGGCACAGAGGGGAACAAAGCTTGATTTGAAGGAAATTGTAAATCGAATCAAAGTCGTAATTTCAGACAGAAATGGCTCAATTAAATTTTTTCCTAAAATCATTCAGGCCTAATACAAACACCACCTTTCCATTTACTTAAGAAGTATAGTACTATTTCTCATCGATTTAAAGGTGCACAATTACAGTGACCCTGTAGTAAAGAGGAGTTTGGAGGTTGTCATATTTATTTCCTTTAAGTAATGATGTTACCTAGCTTTCTTGTTGACCTTTTAAAAAGAAATAAATATGGCAGTTTCCATATCCTTCTCACCACCGGGTCATTATAACTTAACACTGTGCACTGAATATATACAGGATCTTCTAAAAAAAATTAGCATATTGTGATAAAGTTCATTATTTTCTGTAATGTACTGATGACTTTCAAATATTTTGGATTCATTACACACAACTGAAGTAGTTCAAGCCTTTTATGGTTTTTCTTATTGATGATTTTGGCATACAGCTCATAAAAACCCAAATTTCCTATCTCAAAAAATTAGCATATTTCATCCGACCAATAAAAGAAAAAAAAGAGTTATTAAAACAAAAAAAGTCAACCTTCAAATAATTATGTTCAGTTATGCACTCAATACTTGGTCGGGAATCCTTTTGCAGAAATGACTGCTTCAATGCGGCATGGCATGGAGGCAATCAGCCTGTGGCACTACTCAGGTGTTATGGAGGCCCAGGATGCTTCGATAGCAGCCTTAAGCTCATCCAGAGTGTTGGGTCTTGCGTCTCAACTTTCTCTTCACAATCTCCCACAGATTCTCTATGGGGTTCAGGTCAGGAGAGTTGGCAGGCCAATTGAGCACAGTAATACCATGGTCAGTAAACCATTTACCAGTGGTTTTGGCACTGTGAGCAGGTGCCAGGTCATGTTGAAAAATGAAATCATCTCCATAAAGCTTTTCAGCAGATGGAAGCATGAAGTGCTCCAAAATCTGATAGCTAGCTGCATTGACCCTGCCCTTGATAAAACACAGTGGACCAACACCAGCAGTTGACATGGCACCCCAGACCATCACTGACTGTGGGTACTTGACACTGGACTTCAGGCATTTTGGCATTACCCTCTCCCCAGTCTTCCTCCAGACTCTGGCACCTTGATTTCCGAATGACATGTAAAAGTTGCTTTCATCCGAAAAAAAGTACTTTGGACCACTGAGCAACAGTCCAGTGCGGCTTCTCTGTAGCCCAGGTCAGGCGCTTCTGCCGCTATTTCTGGTTCAAAAGTGGGTTCATGCTTCCATCTGCTGAAAAGCTTTATGGAGATGAAGATTTCATTTTTCAGCATGACCTGGCACCTGCTCACAGTGCCAAAACCACTGGTAAATGGTTTACGGACCATGGTATTACTGTGCTCAATTGGCCTGCCAACTCTCCTGACCTGAACCCCATAGAGAATCTGTGGGATATTGTGAAGAGAAAGTTGAGAGATGCAAGACCCAACACTCTGGATGAGCTTAAGGCCACTATCAAAGCATCCTGGGCCTCCATAACACCTGAGCAGTGCCACAGGCTGATTGCCTCCATGCCACGCCGCATTGAAGCAGTCATTTCTGCAAAAGGATTCCCGACCAAGTATTGAGTGCATAACTGAACATAATTATTTGAAGGTTGACTTTTTTTTTTTTGTTTTAAAAACTTTTCTTTTATTGGTCGGATGAAATATGCTAATTTTTTAAGATAGGAAATTTGGGTTTTCAGGAGCTGTATGCCAAAATCATCAATATTAAAACAATAAAAGGCTTGAACTACTTCAGTTGTGTGTAATGAATCTAAAATATATGAAAGTCTAATGTTTAGCAGTACATTACAGAAAATAATGAACTTAATCACAATATGCTAATTTTTTTAGAAATATATATATATATATATATATATATATATATATATATAATGTATATATGTATGCATGTGTATGCATGCATGTATGTGTATGCATGCATGTATGTGTATGCATGCATGTATGTGTATGTATGCATGTATGTGTATGTATGCATGCATGCATGCATGCATGCATGCATGCATGTATGTATGCATGCATGCATGCATGTATGCATGCATGCATGTATGTATATGCGTGTGTGTGTGTGTGTGTGTGTGTGTGTGTGTGTGTGTGTGTGTGTGTGTGTGTGTGTGTGTGTGTGTGTGTGTGTGTGTGTGTGTGTGTGTGTGTGTGTGTGTGTGTGTGTGTGTGTGTGTGTGTGTGTGTATCTTCTCATTAAAATATTTTATATATAAAAGAAAATGCAAGGAAAATGTTCCTTCCTAACTGCAGTTTCATAAATAACTAGTGCTATTTGTATTTAATTTTTATAAGCAAAACCAATAAAAACAAGGATGCATTTGCTTTGTACATTTTTATGATGCTTTATAAATAGGTCCCTCTGTCATTTTGGCTGCTGTTGGGTTTCCATTTATTAGAATATATTCATGAATAATAGAGGTGTACTTAGACCGGGCATTATTTATGCAGGGTACATACAGTATACTGCTAAAATATAAGGTCATCATAAAATGTATGAACAATAAAGAACTGTATTGAAATCTCAGACTTTAACCATATTTGATCAAAGGACAACTGAAGCGAGAGGGATATGGAGGCTGCCATATTTCCTTTTAAACAAATACCAGGACCCATATGCAATTCACTTTTCCTCCCGAGTTATCTCCTAGGTGAGATTTTGAAACTTCTCAAAATGTCTTCTAAATCATCAGCACGCAAAAAAATGCTCAAAATTATTTTGCTAGTACCTTTTTCACCTACTTTTTCGAACTCTTTCCATTGGAAAGTGCTGAAATTGTATTCTAAATTGAAGATGAAAAATGATCTCCTAGGAGAAAACTCAGGTGAAAAAGTTAATTGCATATGGGCCCAGTTGCCTGCCAGCCCTGCTGATCTATTTGGCTGCAGTAGTGTCCCAATAAAACCAGAAAAAAGCATGCAGCTAATCTTGTCATAACTGATAATGTCAAAAGCATCTAACCTGCTACATGGTTGTTCAGGGTCCATGGCTAAAAGTAGTAGAGGCATAGGGTCAGCAGGGCAGCCAGACAACTGGTATTGCTACTTAAAAGGAAATAAATATGGCAGCCTCCATATCCCTATCACTTTAAGGTCATGCCTAGCAGAAGTGTGATGGACAATGTGCATTGGGGATAGTTTGACAGATCCCCCATAGTAATATAATTAATTAGAATTAAAAAGGAAAGGGAAACGTGTAAAAATACAAGTGTATAAGAGACATATGCATAGCCTTAGGTAGAAAAATATAATCAAGATGAATATTGCATAACAAACTTTTCTATTGTACATCAAAATAATTGTCAAGCCCCACTTGTAAATTAGCTTGGCAAGAGTTTCAGTCTTCCACCACTTCCTCACTCTCTACAGTGCTGTACATAAGAATGCATACATCTGATGAACAAGGAGCAGCTTGGATCATGAGTAGGGACGGAGGGGCTGGTGCACAACAGAGTGGTTCTGGAGCGTTTTTTAAAACCGCTTGGCTAATGAAAGTGAATGGGATGGCGCACACCACAGCAGGTCGTTTTTTCCACAAACGCAAAATCGGGGGCTGCAGCATTTTTTAGATTTCTGAGGCGTTTCTGCCTCAATGTTTAAAGTGGTCTAACACCCAGCATTTCAACTTTGCTTTAAAAGATTGCTTACAGCTTATAAACTATTATGCCAGATTTTTTTTTAGCAGAAATTCACTGAATGGATTAAACATGACATTTTAGTGCTGCATTTAGCTAGAAATCCTTCTCCGTGCTTGCTTGTTTAGTTACAAATGTATCTATCTACAATGTAACAAACAAACACTGCTCTGAGAGAACAAAGAGGGCTTCCCCGGCAGGCTTTTCAAAGGTCTATTTGTATAACAAATAAAGATACATTTGTAACTAAAAGATAAGTACGGATGCGGATTCCTAGTTAAATCCAACACTAAAATGTCATGTTTAACCCATTCAGTGAATTTCTGCTTAAAAAAAATCTGGCATAATAGTTTGTAAGCTGTAAGCAATCTTTTAAAGCAAAGTTGTAATGCTGGGTGTTAAACCGCTTTAAGTAAAAGAAAGTAGAAAGCCGCTCTGAAAAACGCTAGATCAGAGCGGTTTTCCAGGCGTTTTTGTTACAGTAGCTGTTCAGTAACCACTTTACTGTAACAATATCTGATATCTGCTACACAAAAACGCTAGGCATGATTAGAAAATGTCTCTAAACATGCCTAGAATTGCTCTGAAATCTGCTTCAAAAACCTCTAGCGGTTTTGAGGATGTGCTAGAGGTCTTTGGTGTGCACTGGGCCTAAGAAAGACGGAGAAGGCCATCTATGAGGTAGCTATGAACATTACCATCACTTCATATCAATGTTTAGGCAGTATAAATTTCATTGGAGTTAAAGGTTACCAAGCAGCATTTTTTTCTGCAGTTTGTCCTAGTTTCTAATAGCTGTAGGAGCTGCCATTTTTTATGCAATGCGCCACATTGTCAGCATGCATTTTTAATGTGCTATTGAGATGTCTCTAAAAGTGGTGCAAACCCTTGATGCATGTGTCAGGCTAAACTGTTAAGAGTTGCCTGACAATTTTCTTGATGTTATGCACAAATGTTAGTAATAGAATATTCATCTTGATTATTTTTTCAGTTAGATTTCATGCTTGTAAAGAGTCCATTGCAAACCCACATTTTTGTACTTTTTCCATTAGTCAGGAGGACCTATATTGCAGCGGAGGTGGTTTGTCAGAAAAATCTCCCAAATGCACATTGTTACAAACATATTTGTGTCTGGCTTGATTGTCAAACATCTACGGTATGTAGTTGACATTTAAGAGATTTAAAGGGCAACTGAAGTGAGAGGTATGTGGAGGCTGCCATATTTATTTCCTTTTATACAATACCAGTTGCTTGGCAGTCCTACTGGTCTATTAGGATGCATGTGGAAAGATCAAAAAAATTGAAAAAAATCGGCACTTAATGCTGGAATGGCAGAGTCTTTGAGGGGTCCTTGGCCTTACTCACTGTGCCTCAGGTAAAGACTTCAGCTATACAATAGGAAGGACAACAGGCCGGGCACCAACTGAGTTACTATGCCAATTTATTTCATCCCATCCAGTGAAAGATACAGTGCTTGCTGCCTCAGCTTGCGAAACGGCTGTTAGGCCTGCTACCTGATTTTTTTCTGTATCTGTCATTGGATGGGATGAAATAAATTGGCATAGTAACTCAGTTGGTGCCCGGCCTGTTGTCTTTCCTATTCTATTAGGATGCAGTAGTGTCTGAATAATACCAGAGACAAGCATGAAACTAATCTTTCACATTTGACAATGTCAGAAACACTTGATCTGCTGCATGCTTGTTCAGGGTTTATGGCTAAATGTATTAGAGGTAGAGGATTAGCAGGATAGCCAGGCAACTGGTATTGCTTAAAAGGAAAATTCATATGGCAGCCTCCATATCCCTCTCGCTTCAGTTGCCCTTTAAACAATTCTGTACAGTTCATACATTTTATGACAAATCAAAATTAATAAGGTTTGGATACTATCAATATATGCGTGTTGCAAGATTAGTTATTGGTCTAGGCCATTGATGGCTAACCTTGCCACTCCAGCTGTGGTGGAACTACAAGTCCCATGAGGCATTGCAATACAGCTCTAAGCATAACTCGGGGAGGCAGAGGCATGATGGGATTTGTAGCTTTGTCACAGCTGAAGTGCCAAAGTTAGCCATCACTGGTCTAGGCCATTCCTTTAAAGCAATTACTGTATATTCTTTGCAAACCTGATTTTCTAGGGGTTTTTTTTACACAGGGGAGAGGGTATTTACTGAGTATTATACAGCTTATACTAAAGAATGTCTAAACTAATTACAGTAGTTGCATATTCATCAATACTAATACAATTAAAAGTTGGATTCTCGGTAGCAAGGATGGAGGGGACATTTTTATGCCCTATTTTTCTTAAAAACGGAATTTCCCCTCTTCAGTAGTGCCTATCCAGCATGCAAGTCCTGTGTAAACATTATCAGGTCCCATTCTCACTACAGCAGCACAGCTGGCCAAGTTGCCTTATAGCATTAACAATGTTCTGTAGTTTTGGGGAAAATTACCATATGAAGTATAAAATGGAAACAAAGCGCCCACTTTCTGGTATAGCACATTCAAAATAAAGCCTACATGTGTATTTTTGCCAAATGGTGTATTCTAATTTGACACACAAATTGTTAAATGATGGAACACCCTGCTATCTTCACTGTTAGGCCAATGCATCACTCATTGGCCCTCCCCTTCACCCCCCACATCCAAAACATCTCTAGGGCTTGCAGTTTCTATTTACGCAACACCTCCAAGATCTGGCCCTTCATGACGCCAGACACTGCCAAACTCCTTGTCCATGCCCTTATCTCCTGCTTGGACTATTGCAACAGCCTCCTGCCCCCCCCCCCTCCCCGGCATGAATGCAGCAGCCATGCCAATTTACTCCGCCCACCATTCTGTCTCCATAGCCCCCCTATGCAAATCCCTTCACTGACTCAATCCGCTTCAAAATCAGCTTTAAGATCCCATGTTTGGCCTACAAATCTATCCACAAGTCCTGCCTGACCTACATTTCCGACCTGGTCAGCAGATACACAGCTGGTCACCCTCTTCGCTCCTCTAACAACCTCCTCCAACCACCCCACGCATCTCACACTCCCATGCACAACTACATCCTGTGGCATTCTCTCCCACTGCCCACCAGGCTTGCCCCCGCCTTCAACACCTTCAAACAAGCCCTCAAAACTCACCTCTTCAACGAGGCCTACCCCACTTCAACACTGCTCTAACTTTCTCTGCAGAGAACCTCTCGATACAGCCCCTCCTTTCATGTCACCTCCTAGATTGAAAGCCTTTGGCAGGGCCTTATCTCCTTGTGCATCATACTTCATTGTGCACTCTACCCAGAATAATGTGAACTTGTATTATTGGGACTACCAATCTAGTGTATGATCTTATTGCTTATTACCTGTACTGTGCTGTCGGTCACCCCTGTTATCGTCTGTAATCTTATATATTATACAGCACTGCGTAATATGTTGGCACTATATAAATCCAAATAATAATAGGTAACTGTGGCTTTGTTCATTTTATGTGCGGTACAAAGAGCACATATGCCAGCTGGACTGGTAAACTGCTGTATTTAGCCACAGTCTTATGCACTGTCCCTATAGGTCTGTTATAATATAGGGGAAAATATCAACTTATCAGGCTAGGAAAATATTACAAAACCTCAACAGGAGCCATCATATATCTGCAGGGAAAAAGCAAACAAAAAAACCACACAATGCAAACTTATTAAAGAGCAAAATAAAATAGTCTGCACATCTAAAAATGACTCTTCTCCATCCCTTTAAGGAGAAACCTGGCATGTTTTCGAAGTTGTCCATATAAATCGGATCCCAGCACAAGTTTGTGAACATGCTCTGTAAAAGGCTTTACCACAGAGGCTGCAGAGTGAAGGCCTGGTAAAACATGCACTTGATGTTTGCATGTTATGTGTAAAACTGTGCAGGAAAAGAAAAGGCAACAAAACAAGCGAAAAGTGGGGTCTGACCATGGATTTTGCCATACATGTTTCTAACATCACAAGCCCACAGCAATGCTGGTTCCAAGCTGCAAAAACATAGCAACGCATCTGCAAAGCAGTCAAACATGCTCAGTAGTGCAATACAAATACAGTCCAGTGTCTGTATTGTTTCACACAAGCACACCTCACACTTTAATTTAGGATGGTCAGACACAGAAGGACATTTTTCCTGATGTACTTCAAATAGTTATTTTCCCGCAGATCTGAACAATTGCCTTTACAGTACACCTGAACTGAGATGGCTATGGAGGTAGCTAGATTTATTTCCTTTTAAACGATGCACATTGCCTGGCTGTCCTGCTGATCCTCTGTCTCGGTTACCTATAGTCATAGACCCTGAACAAACATGCAGATCAGGTTCTCTGACTGAAGTCTGACTGGATTAGCCACATGCTTGTTTCAGGTGTGTGACTCAGACACTACGGATGCCAGAAAGATCTGTAGGGCTGCAAGGCAACTGGTATTATTTAAAAGGAAATAAATATGGCAGCCTCTCTATCCCTCTAAGTCCAGGTGTCCTGAGGTCTAAAAAGGTTTTAAATCAAATTCCAAACGCTCAGTAAATCACAATGTAGAAAAAAATCATCTAAATAAGTTTACAGTGGTGAAGCTTTGTACCCCAAGTGTTAAAAGGAATAGGTTAACAGCTGCTGCACGATCAAACAGGACTGGAAAAAAATACCCATCATGCCTTAATTTGTCAGCAGCGTAGTTGTGTGTAACCTGGATATCTGGTGTTTGGGCAACTATTAACATTGCTAATAAACAATGCATGAAATTGAACAATTCTCTGCTAAAGGGATAAGTGTACAGTCGACCCTACACCACAGTTGGCAACATACAAACATATGCACTGTGCTAAGGACAAGGGTTTCAGATATTAAACGTCTTTACATTTACAAAATGTGTTTAAGGAGAATTTGACTGGAGCCTCCATGATCCAAACCTTCCAAATTGTAAACAGAAAGTACATCATAAAATGACCTTCACCAATAAAACTTCTGACACAAAGTACACTAACAAGAATTTTTCAACAACAGCAGGAAAAAAATCACTTCTGTGACTATTTTTACCTACTGTCAGCAAATTAGTAAGACAAAAATATTAGGAAATGGATCACAGTTTAATGTCAGACTATAAAATTGGCCTCTCTGAAGGATATTTATATTTAAAGGAAAATCCAGAAATATGGAAAAACAGACAAACTGAACAAAAATAGTGGCCCTTTAGGTAGGTAAGGCAGTAATAAAATGTTTAATTCATAACCCTGCTAGTAGCAAAATTATTCTGTGTCTTCTTTCAGAATAAATGTTTTGTCTTACCCTTAAAGGTGAATGGGGAGGAAAAGGAAAAAAACAGTGGTAAAGATCATCTGATCCAGTGCTTCAGCAAGTCCTTAGAGTGGCATAACCCAGGTAAACAAAATTGTAGTGCGACTCACTACTCCATGTGTTAGCAAGACAAGACAATATTCTTTCGTAAAATGTATCTACTGCTATATATAAAAACACTATATCCAAATATTGGAAGCGTGCTGCACTTATGTAAAATGGTTGTATAAGGGTCACTTTTTAAAACAAAAGAAAGAATTGATACAGTCTTGATCTATTATGTTCTAACAGCTCTCAAACATACGTAAGCCTTTGTTGGGACTTGGTCCTACACAACTAAATCCTTTTTATCCTTCAGATCAGATAAAAGAAAAAAAAAGAGAGAGACCAGTTTTACATTAGGAACTGTGAACCAATGCCTTATACCTTTCCTCAATATAGATTAGCTGATTAGTAGTAAAACACTAAGAAACCTAGTACTAACTATTTTAGTTCTGCTATTAAATGCCAGCAGCGGCTCTTAGTGAATGCAGGTCAGGAAAGGAGGAAAGTAGCAGCAGTAGTAATAATTAAGGAAAGGGAAGTGGGAAACGCATGCAGATTCTTTAGACTTAGTCTTCCAGGTTTAAAGATGGAATACAAGAATCAACTTTCACCTTTTCCTTTAATGCATCAACCTGCAAAGGAATTCAGAGGGTGTAGCTTAGAAAATCAAATTTCACATTCAGCATAAAAAGGAAGAATAAGCAAAGAAAACAAACAAAAATTGTGGCGGTTAGAAAAGAGGGGGAAAAGTAAAAAATAAATAAAAACAAAACAACCAGAAAAAAAAAAGGAATAGAAATAAGTAAAACCCAGTACATAAATCAGTGGCTGCCTGGATATGTCAGTGAGGCCGACACATCAGACTAATGTTTTTTCATTCCCCAGGCTGAAGGCATGCATCATCGGGACAATACAAAAGCAGCTACATTTTGAATTTTACACAATCCCAGAGTACTGTACTGGATGGTGCACAAGGCTTGCAGGAAGGATTTCTGAGCCCAGATTTCTTTGCAGCCATCACATAAACCTTGCTGCTCTCAGTGAGGACATCATTTTACACCACTCACCAAGTATGGTCTTCATCTGACAGTCATAAAACTTCTATGGCACTTGATAGGATAGCACGCGAAACCTAAGAAAATATCTTGACCCAGGACGTGTTATCCAATTACTCTTTTAGTCACAGAACCACTTTGGGCTTATTATACAGCTGACCACCCAGGACTGTGGAGTTGGAGTAATTTTTGGGAACCTGTCTGAGATTTCATAAACTGAGGAGTCAGTCGGAGTATTTTTGTGCCGATTCCATAGCCCTGACAGGGCAGTTTTATTTTGCAGCCAAACACTGGTTCTTCAGGGGTAGCTGCATGTGCTTAGAATTTTCAGAAGTGGTCTATTTTAGAAGTGGGCCATATATCATTGTATGGATTTCTTCTATGTCATGTGACTTTGTAGTCTCTATCAAATCTGTATTGGCAACTAAGTTTTCATGCATAGAGGTAGGTTTATTATTAAAAGGACATATTTCACTCTACCTTTTGGCGCACTGGACCTCCACACTGTAGGAGCTTGCTTTGGGTTTGGTGATCAGTCTCTCTCTGCAGGCTCTGGTGCCGTACTAATAGTGCATTACATATGTAAAGCCTGGAACCCACTACAAATCACTATCGCTAATCACAATCGCTAGCATTTTGTATAAGCATTTTGGAAGCGATTTCATGAGCGATTTTGGTAAAGTTTTTAAAAAGTGTCAGCTTTTTTCCAGCAATTGTGTAGCGATCAGCGTTTTTATTTCTGATTGGTCCTTTCAATTAATTTCCTTTTTTTTTTACAGTGTGCAGTCATTTCAAACTGCTAGCAAAACCGCTCTGTGCAGGTTTTGATGAGCAATTATGCCAGCGTGTATATACTTTATATTGCAGAAACGCTAACGCTAACTGCTAAAAATGCTGCATGCCCTGCATTTTGGTAATCGCAATCGCTCCAGTGGAATTTGGCCCATCCATTAACATTAGCTGAGTATTTAGGGAAATCGCCCGCAGTTTGAATCGCTACCTAAACGCTCAGAAAATCACTCTAGTGGGTTCCAGCCCTAATACTGTTTTTGGAATATTGCTTGTACCACAAACAGTAATGCTCAACAGAAGATGCTGGCTATAGATAATTCTATTAAAATAACTACAAATAAAGTCTGTGTCTGAGCTACAGAGGTTGTGTTTATTTCTATTAACATTCTGATTTATTTAGTTACTATAAATTGCAGACTCAAAGGTATATTTGCAATAATACAAGTTCAGTGTACTTAAGCTTCCGTTTATAGTTGTACCAGAATAAAAGGTTTATCAACCAGTGGCTTCAGATGACGGACATGAATCCAGGGCCTACATAGAATGTTGAGATCCCCAGAGACCGTGATTATAGAAGCCCTGCTAGTTTTCCTGGAACCCCAATACTTTATTTGAGAATTTCTTCCAGTGCAGCACAGACACAGCTGAAAAGAAGTTACAGTTATGTAGACAACTGTATCTATTAATCCTCCACATTCCTCCTAAGCAGTAGAGCACGGCATTTTGATGGCTGCAAGATATCAATAAGGGCCTAGTCCTCAAGTTTATGCAAGTTCATGGCAAGTCATTGGAACTTACAGTTCACTCCTCTAGGAAAACTAATATTTAAGTAATAGAAACTTCGCTTAATTCTGAGCTATACAAAATCAACCTTCAATTTAAAGCGGACCTGAACTCAGAATGTCCTCTCTGCTCTAAAAGATACACAGCAGCATAATAACTTTTAAACAGAAAAAATTCTTTGTTACAGCTGATACAAATCCTAAAATAAATCTGCACTGTTTCTACTTCCTGATTCATGGAAGCAGACATATTGTTCACAGCCTGTGCTTTCAAATAAGCTTATCTGCCATAGGCAGTCATGTGACACAGGGGAGAGATCAGATTACAACTAGTGATTAGACACAAAGGAAGGGGGATTAGACAGGCTAAAACTCACTAAATACATACAGTGTGCATTTCTCTAGGTATTCCTTTTGTCCAGTGCAAGAGTTCAGGTCCACTTTAATGTTCTCTAAAGTGCTGCTGAAACTAGTGTTCATCAGCAGTGTGTAAGTTGAAAAAAAAATACACTCCCTCAGGCTAAAATCATGCACACAAGCAGGACTGCCACTGTGTGGCTAAAGACACTCCCTGACACCTGGGGAGTGACGCTCTACAATAAAAGAAGTTACATTGTGGACAGCAGTTTACGTATTTGTTTATGAAATTAAACATGACATCAGAAAGGAGATTCACCTTTACAATTTGTATAATTTCTTACAATAAGCTCAATTCACAACCAATGTATAGGCAAGCACAGTGGCCTTGTAGTTCACACTCTTGCAGTAATAGAATCTTGGTTTGGTTTTGCTACTCTTCGAGGACACTAGCTGGATGTTCTCATTTGTGTGAGATTCCTTAATTTAAAGGATACCCGAGGTGACATGTGACAGACATGGGTGTGTACAGTGCCTAGCACACAAAACTATGCAGTGTTCCTTTTTTTCTTTCTCTGCCTGAAAGAGTTAAACATCAGGTATGTAAGTGGCAGTTCCTGTCTGAGTCAGGATTGGGTCAGACTACAGTGTGACCCTCACTGATAAGAAATTACAACTTTAAAACACTTTCGTAGCAGAAAATGGCTTCTGAGAGCAAGAAAGTTTAGATACTTTACACAGCAAATCTGGCTACACACAGCTTCAACAGTTTATGATGATTTAATCCTGTGATACAATGAGAGCAGCCATGTTTGTCATCATTACACAGGTAATCTGTAACTGCACCTCCACCCCTCAACCTGTGAAAAATTCACTCCCCCCTCCCCTTTGCCTCTGAAATCTCTGACTAGTATCCTCCTACTGCCCAGACTGAGCTCCCATAAGCCCTTGCTACATGGGTCTGAGTGCCGTGGCGTTTTGCAGACGCTGTGTTTAGTTTATAGAAAATCTACATTATTAAAACAAAACAAAACCAAGTATTTGGCTTGAGGAATGCCCTATAATCTATATGGAAGGAACAATTATGTAATGAATAAAACTTTATCTCGGATCCACTTTAAAAAGTCATTTTTAGGAGAAGGAGGATAAATACAATTGTTTATTTCATTAATTTTCACCTCGGGTGTCCTTTAACTCCCCCATCCAAGAAATATATACTTATTGGTTACTTTGCCTTCCCCAAACTGGCCTTACAGTGTTGCCAAAAACCACATAATACCTTTGAAAACCAAGATATGTAAACTGCCCCATATACAGTACTGTGTAATATGTTAGCATCCCAGGAAATTACTTGAGGTATTTGAATTTTTTCTATTTTTTTGTCCTGGCAAAGAAGCAGTGCTGGATGTAAAAGTCCCAGCTTTTAAGATCACTTGCTCTCTGCAAGCAGGGAGGTTTCCTACCTCTCTAAAAGAAGGAATCATCAAGCCCCTTCTTAAAAAACCTTCCACGGATCCAGATGCTATGAGCAGCTACAGACCTGTCTCCAACCTCCCCTTCTTAGGTAAAGTTATTGAAAAGGCTGTCTATCTGCAACTTGAAACCAGGCTGTCAGTAAACAACATCCTGGACCCTCTACAATCTGGCTTTAAGAAACACCACAGCTGTGAAACAGCCCTCATCCAAGTCTGCAACGATCTGCTCATGGCAAGGGACAGAGGGGAATGCTCCATCCTAATCCTGTTGGATCTCTCAGCTGCTTTTGATACAGTTGACCATGAAATCCTGCTTAACAGACTGCAGGAGTACTGTGGCATCAGTGGATCAGTCCTCCAGTGGTTCAGATCATTCCTGACTGACAGAACACAGAGAGTATGCCTAGGACCTATAATGTCCAAACCTGCACCTCTACAATTCGGAGTGCCACAAGGATCAATCCTATCCCCTCTGCTGTTTGCAATCTACATGTTGCCACTCGGTACACTTATCCAACGACATGGCCTGACGTACCACTGCTACGCCGATGACACACAGCTATACCTGTCCTTTAAACCTGGTGGAACAGACCCTACCCCAAAAATAAACTCTTGCTTAGCTGAGCTTCAGGCATGGATGAATGATAACTGGTTGAAACTGAATGCTGACAAAACTGAGGTCCTGTTTGTCCAAAGCCAGTGCCCGCCATCAAAACAGCTCTATCCTAAAGCAACACCAATCAGGATTGGGAATTCAGACATAAACAGCTCCAACCTTGTGCGCAGCCTTGGCGTACTAATCGATGGGGAATTGAGTTTCAGAAACCAAATTTCATCTGTAGTTAAATCTTCCTTCTTTCATCTGAAGAACATTGCAAAGATTAAACATCTGATTCCCCCAGAGGATCTTCAAACCCTAGTCCACGCCTTCATCACATCACGGCTGGACTACTGCAATGCCCTTTATGCTGGCCTCCCCAAAAAGGACCTGCGTCGCCTGCAATTAGTGCAGAATGCTGCTGCCAGATTGCTAACAAACCAGCCTCGCCACTGTCACATTACACCGATCCTTCGCTCACTGCACTGGCTACCAGTAGAATGGAGAATACTCTTCAAGATTGGACTGCTGACATTCAAATCCCTGCACAATCTGGGCCCTGGATACATGAAGGACTTGCTGAAGCTGCACCACACCTCTCACAACCTCAGATCAGCAAGTTCTATAAACTTGGTCACTCCCAGAGTGCACCTCAAAAAATCTGGAGACAGAGCCTTCTGTCATGCTGCCCCTACTCTTTGGAACTCCCTACCACACCCAGTAAAGACAGCACCATCCCTGGAGCTATTCAAATCCAGACTGAAAAGCCACCTGTTTAGCCTGGCATTTCCAGATTTATAAAATTCTTCCTCTGTACCACGATGGTCAGAGCCATGCTTATGCGCTTTGAGTCCCACGGGAGAAAAGCGCTTTAAAAATGTTATTTGTTGTTGTTGTTGTTGTTGTTAGTCTAGTGGGGCTTTCAGGAGGCTGAGAGGGACAATCTGGATAACTGTACATTAGAAGTGCAGTTAGCCTTCTATACGATGACATGGGTGGAGGTGTGTGTTTGTGCGAGATTCATACATATACACATACATACATATACATACATACATATACACATACATACATACATATACACATACATACATACATACATATACACATACATACATACATACATATACACATACATACATATACACATACATACATACATACATATAGACATACATACATACATACATACATACATACATACATACATACATTGTACAGGACTCCAGGGATGGGTCCTGGACGGAAGATACATTTCCCCTATTTTTGGTTTTGGCTCCCTTTAGACAGGCAGTTGGGGAAGGAGTCCGGGGTAGTTTGCAACCCAGGGTTGCATGTTCTTTCATTTGTTAGGGCCCGGACTCTGGAATGGAAGGGAAATGGTTGGGCGGGCTCTTCCATTCCACCCCAGGGCTTGTCTGGAGATAGGCTTGATAAAATTAATGCCAGTACAGCAGGGGTTAACCTATTGCAGGAAGCAATATCTGCAAGGAGCTCTGGGAAAGGAGTGTGTGATTTTCCTGAGCAGGTGTGCATTGCTGATGAGCTGTGCAGGCTGCAGACAGTGTGTGTGTGGATCAGAGCTCCTGGCTGGACTTCCCAGTGTTACAAGGAAGGTAACCCTTTTGCTAAAAAGAAAAGAAATACGGAGGTGTGTCAGAAATTGAACTGTGTTTCTTGCAAAGACTTTTAAGTTTGGGTTGCTGAAGAAAGATGGACTTTTCCCTTATGTTGAATTGAACAATGAACTGCATAGTTTTGTTGGCTGAGTGAAGCTGCACTTTATTTTCTGTTTTTCTGGCGGATGCCTAACTTGTGTTGCAAGAACAAAACTGTTGTTTTTTTTCAACTTTATGGCTGCCTAAACTATGTGAAACTTGATCCCAGATCCCCTGAATATCACAATTGGTGTTTTTCGGATGCGGGCAGCAGCCATCACAGAGAAGTACATGTACTGTTTTCTAATTTAACATTTAAAGGCCTAGTGTGGTGCACACAATGGAGGAATTAGTGCGCCAATTAGCTCTGGCTACAGTGCAGATGCAGCAGAGTATGGCAGTGCAACAGCAAGCCACTGAGGCCCAACTGACAGCCCTGCGTGAATCTACCGCAGCGCAAGCGAATGCCTTGCGAGAGTCTACAGAGGCACAGTCTAAAATGTTGTCCGAGGCAGTGCAGCAGCTCGCTCAGGGGCGTGAAACAGCTGCTGTTACCCCTAGCAACCAGGCAACCATTCGGGCCAGTCATTTTTTGCAAAAACTGACACCCTCAGATGACACTGAAGCATTTCTTACCACGTTTGAGAGAACTGCAGAGCGAGAGGGATGGCCAAGAGAGCAATGGGCTGGCCTTATTGCACCTTTCTTAACAGGAGATCCACAAAAAGCATATTTTGATCTGCCTTCAGAGAAAGCTAAACGTTATGATGACTTAAAAGCAGAGATATTAGCCCGCCTTGGTGTTACTACAGCTGTCAGAGCGCAGAGAGTGCATAGCTGGAGGTACCAACCTGATCTACCCCCTAGGTCACAGATGCATGACCTTATACAGCTGGTGAGGAAGTGGTTGCAGCCGGAGACCTTGACAGGACCACAGATAGTGGAACGCATCGTCCTGGACCGGTATTTAAGGGCCCTTCCTGGACCGTTACAGCGCTGGGTGAGCCATGGGGACCCCAAGACTGCGGACCAGCTTGTAGATATGGTGGAAAGGTTCACTGTTGTAGAGGATCTGCTAGGACCTTCAAGGCCTAGGAACTACCCGGCTAACAGAGTGACAAAGACCTCCTCAGTGTCGGAAGGAGGAGCTACACGTTTTCCTGGCTCAAGCAGGGGATCTAGCAATAACAGCCCCCCTAAAGAGGGTGTTGTGTCCCGGAAGGCTGGCTTAACACAGTGCTGGAAGTGCCAAGCCTGGGGGCATGTGAGGGCACAATGCCCGTTGCAAGAAGAGCCAATGGAATGTGGAACTGTCCGTCGAGTATCATTTCATGCTCAAATAAATTGCACCGCACGCCCTGAGAATAAGGGGCAATTTGAATGCAGGGTTAATGTAAATGGTTTTCCTGCTCATGCTTTACTAGATTCAGGAAGCATGGTGACTCTGGTGCATACCCGGGTGGTGGGACAGGTCGATCCAATGGTACCCACCTTGCGGGTTATTTGTGTACATGGGGACACTAGGGCATATCCCTTGGTGGCTGTCTCCATTTCTACCATGTGTGGAACTATGACACAATGTGGGGGTGGTACCCTCCCTAATGTATGATGTTATAATAGGATGTGACTTCCCATTGTTTTCAGAGTTATGGAGCTTGATGCAGCATGATTCAACTATGGTGTTAAAAGAAGTAGAAATGAATGGTGATCCACTTGTACCTATGTCAGAAGGAGATCAAGTGGAATTACCCCTGCTAGAGTTGACAAACGAGTCTGAGTTAACCTCTAAGGGGGGGGGGGGAATATCCCCATTACAAGTTATGCTTGGGGAGGATGAAGGAGACCCCTCCACTGATACTGTTTATCCAGATTTGGAAGTGGGGAAAGGAGCTTTTGGTACAGCTCAAGTACAAGACCCCACTTTAGTACATGCCCGTCAGCAGGTAACTGTAATAAATGGGGTGCCTCAAGAACCTGGGGCTGAGAACAGATATCCCTATTTTTCAATGAATGATAATTTGCTGTATCGGGTAGCCAAGGTACGCTCTGATGTAATAGAGCAGCTTTTGGTTCCCCAACCTTACAGGCGAATGGTGTTGGATATGGCCCACAATGAGATTTTGGGAGGACACCTGGGTGCTGAAAAAACGGAGGCGCGGATTATGGACCGGTTTTACTGGCCAGGGCTTAAGGCAGATGTAAAAAAATACTGTAGTTCCTGCCCCATATGTCAGTTAACCGCTCCGGCTCCACACTTCCGAAGTCCCTTGGTGCCCCTACCCATAATCGAAGTTCCCTTTGAGCGGATTGCCATGGACTTAGTAGGCCCTCTAGTGAAATCAGCCAGGGGACACCAATACATACTAGTAGTACTAGATTATGCTACCAGATACCCAGAGGCCATCCCTTTAAGAAACCCTACTTCGAAAATCATTGCACGGGAACTGTTTCAGATGTTCTCAAGAACTTGTTTTCCTAAGGAGATCCTTACCGACCAGGGCACCCCATTTATGTCGAGGGTGATGGCAGACCTCTGCAAACTGTTTCAGATTAAGCAGTTGCGGACCTCTGTCTATCACCCCCAGACAGATGGGCTGGTCGAAAGGTTCAATAAAACCCTGAAGTCCATGCTAAAGAGGGTAGTACAACAGGACGGTAAAGATTGGGACTGTCTGCTACCTGCATTGATGTTTGCTTTCAGGGAGGTTCCTCAGGCATCCACGGGCTTCTCACCATTTGAGTTAGTGTATGGTCGGAGGCCACGTGGGTTGCTTGATCTTGTCAAAGAAACCTGGGAAAGTGAGGCCACGCCTCATAAAACAGTGGTTGAACATATCTCCCAAATGAGAGACAGAATCGATAAGGTGATGCCCTTGGTCCGGGAACATCTCCAGAGTGCTCAGGAAGCACAGAGAAAAGTGTACAATCGGTCAGCAAAGGTTAGACAGTTTCAAGTGGGTGATCGAGTGGCAGTCTTAATACCTACCATGGAAAGCAAGTTCCTGGCTAAATGGCAAGGGCCATTTGAAGTGGTGGAAAAAGTGGGAGACGTAAATTACAAAGTGTACCAACCTGGGAAAAGGAAGCCATATCAGATCTACCATGTAAACTTGTTAAAACCCTGGAGAGACCGGGAACCAGCACTGGCATTGGTAGGCCTAAGCCCTGAACCCCACAAAGGGATTGAGCATGTGAAAATATCCCCCACGTTGTCAGGGGCACAGTCCCAACAGGTGAGAGAGTTCTTGCAGAGAAACAAAGAAGTGTTTTCAGAACTGCCAGGCCTTACCCACGTTATAGAACATGACATTATCACTGAGCCTGG